>NW_017671239.1:73994-128535 GCF_001879085.1 Nicotiana attenuata
GTGAACAGGTTTTGATTGAATCCGTCATGAGGTAACATGTTTTCTGCTGTTTTAACAGATTGCTGATTTGAAGTCATTGAGTGATAAGATGCACAAATTTGAATCCCATTATATCCTTAATCTTGCTGGTAATTATTTGACGCGGATTCACAACTTACTAAATAGTTACATCTATGTTGGGGCGCAATTTAACTTTCTTTTCCTGATACAGGTAACGAAACTGCTTTATATGAGCGGTCCCCTATCAACTTTGTTGATCATTTCTCTTGCCCCATTATATTGTTCCAAGGATTAGAAGACACGGTATGCTGCTGCTACTTGTGCTTTTCTTTCCATTTTTCTCTGCATTATTAACAGTAGGAAACTGCCATTGTTGGGTAAGTCAAGGCTTGGTGGGAAACTGACTCCTTTCAAGAAAGAAAATCGAACCCCGTTGTTACATTTTGTATCTCAACAGAGCCTAAAAGCTTTCAGTTTTCATTTTGCGATGAAAAGCTAGTATCTTGTGAGCAACTTTACAATTATGTAAGTTCCTTGTAAGGAAAACAGAAATATTTGTTAAACAGGTTGTCCAGCCAGAGCAGGCTCGAAAAATCTACCAGGCCTTGAAGAAAAAGGGGTTACCTGTAGCTCACGTGGAATATGAAGGAGAATCTCATGGATTTCGGAAGGTTAGAACTAAGTATCACATGATATAGATTACGTCTAGGGCGTTTATTTACTGTTTACCTCCTACCATTTCTCCATACTGATATAACATTTTATGAGGCTACTTTTTAATTAAAGTATGAGTGCTGTCTGAGTTATCATGCTCAAATTAAAGCATGGAATTCTGAGAGTTCCTAACCAACAAGATTTTTCACAGGCGGAGAGCATAAAATTCACTCTTGAGCAACAAATGCTGTTCTTTGCTCGAACAGTTGGACATTTTGCAGTGGCTGATGACATTACTCCCGTGCACATCGACAACTTTGATTAAGTACAACCAGTATCCTGTATCCCAACAATTTGCCTGCAGTTTTTTCCAACTGAAAAGCTGCATGCTAATCAATCATTTAACGGACTTAGAATCGCAACTGAAAAGAGAGCAGTGGCTAGCTGTTTCGTAACGCTGGGCTTGGAGAAAAGCTTACTTTTTACTTGGAAGATCTTGTTTTGCAAGCTTACTTTTAAGTCTTAGTAGCAGCAATTACCATTTCCATCAAATCTTGGATTATGCAACTCAAATAAAGGGCTTGTAGTTCGACCCCACCCCCATCTCAATGTAGATGGTGCTAGAGAATAAAGACATGGAACTGTGCTGTGTTGTAAACCAGAGAATAAATGTGAATTCTGTTTAAACTCGAGCCTTTTCTTTCTCATTTATATCCTTTTTGTGTTTGGAGGTGAGCGACGACCTGTGAAATATGCTGGTATTAGTTTCTTGGTATCCAGGATGTTATGTAAATCTTGTTGTGCTTTCATACAACAACAAACCCAGTGTAATCGCATAACTGGAGTTTATGAAGGGTAGTGTGTATCCCTACCTTGCAAAGGTCGAGATAAAGGCTGAGATCTAGAAGCTCGCTTTGACCAAACACATTTGGTTAATACTAAGCAATTTCATTATCCTGTCTGACATCTGGTTAATACTAAGCAATTTCATTATCCTGTCTGTTATAATTAACAACCGGTTATAATTTACAAAAGAGATACTCAGGCTAGTCATATAAAAGTAACTACTTACTATTTTGGTTAGTATTTTCTTATTCTCCTCGAGTTGCTTGTTTTTGTCAAATATAACTATATCTACGTAGATTCTGAAAATACGTACACTGAAAATCTCATAAAAATATTTATAGTCGAAGAAACCAAGTATAAAATATGTAAGAATTAACAAATTCATAAGAACAATTAACAAGAACAATACTTCAGATAAATGTCTAGAACTATATACAGTTTGGTAAATGGAATCAACCGTCTGGATAGTTTGGTAAAGCTGTTTGCTTAATTTTCCTTTTGGATTTAACAGAAATTTTCTAGTTTTAGTTGGACCATAATTCTTCCTAATTATGGTGTATTGCCTCTAAAGTTTGTTCTCTCCAACTAAAGACAACTATAACCCACCAAAGTCCATATGAAAAAGATTTTATCTTACCATTTACCATGTAAGGAATTCTCCTCAGTAAATTTTCTAAGGAATCATCTTCTTCAATGATAAGTGTCATTATACTAAGCTCAAACTACCGCCAGGACTTTAAAAAATCATTTTTTAATTCAATTTAGAAAAAGAAAAAAAAAACAGAGATGGAACGACTTAGTCGTGTTCAGGGAGGTCATTGGTGTATTCATACATTGGCCTTAATCCCTCTTACAAAAAAAGAGAATTGCAGCTTGAGTTCAATATCCATGGCAAAGGCATTAATAACATAACTTCCAACACCTGAAAAAAAAAATTCAACTTATTTTCAAAACAAAAGCCACCTGCGTGTTAAAATTTGTGTTTGCCATTATTCATTGTTTGCTGTAAATTTTGTGAAGCCAATTAAAGATAAAATGTGAACAGAGACACATAAGAGAGAAGGAAAGAGAAACAGGTGACGAATAAGTTCACCACTCATCAAACCATAAAGGCAATACAGCTACAAATCCTCATCAAACACTATAACCTGTAAATCAATTCAAATAACACACCAGAAATAAAAGTTATAAGAAAATAAAAAGTTGGCCAAACTCTAACTAAATAGATAGCACACTCAGACTATAGTTCAGCTAGCTAACTGGCTGCTGGTGATTGCCATAGCCATTAGAAGATGCCCCATAAGTTGCTCCAGCAGCATACATGCTAGAATCTTGACTTTGCGATGCACCATATCCGTACCCCCCATAATTTTGCCTTCCATAATAACTCCCATTCCACTGACTACCAGAGTCAGTCCTCAACTGCAAAAAACAGAGTAAATATAAGTTGAATATACAGATGTTTTATGAAGAACCTTCATGGAATCTAAAATCCAAAAATATAGGCCAACTATTAGTGAAGAGCTAAGATGCATTAATTGTCACTTTTAAGCTCTAAAAGTTCCAATTACATAATAGTGGGTAAAATTAGAAAAAGAAAGGGGCCAACTTGGTTTTGAGACAAGTTATGCAGAGATTAATAGTGCATGAATTAAAATATAGGGATTAGTAATGCAAGGATTCATATGCTGGGATTGTAATGCAGAAATTAATAATACATAGATTTCTGCATAACTTATGCAGGTGTGGTGTTAGTTCAGCAGGCAACAAAAAAGCCAACCAAACAATATATAGTATTATATAATGCTGAATCTTATGCAAGTTTCAAAAGGTACCAGACATCGTATTACTAATGTAGAGTTTAATACAGGTATTATCACATCTTAGTAATGCAACCACACGACCCCTTATAGTAATATAAATAAGTATGTTATTTTACAGAAGGTCCTCCAGAACCAGTGAGAAAGATTGTAGAAGAAAGCATCTAATGTAATCAATAATGAAAGGTAACACAGAAAATTAATTTTTAATTGCTTAAAGTTCCAGGGCTATTGAAACATCAGCCTAATAATATGTGTAGTTGCTGCAATAGTTATCAATTGGATTACATATTTCTGCAAACTGAGTATGTAAATAAATATTATGGGAACCACACATGAACAAAAAGCATAGATATGTCAACTTTTCAGCATTTTGCTTTCTTGGCAAGTGGCTTATTAGAGATACACGGTGCAAGGGGGCTTTCATCAGCATACAAAAGCAGAACACTAGTAGGATTTTCTGGGAAGCATTGTTGCCCTTCTTCTCATTTTTCTCAAACTACAGAACTTCTGAAAACTTTACAGCAAATATGCAGACTCCACGAAACAGATGTTGGCACAAGATACTTAATATTTGAAGTAAAAGCTTTTCAGAAATCACATTTAACATTTTGGTAAATACCTGCTTGTTTGCTGGATTTCGACCCCAGGAAAGACGAACCGTCTGCTTCCCGATAACTGCTCCATTTAATTTTTGTATCGCATCCTCTGCTTCACTCCTATGGAACACAAGAGGCAAGTAAGCTATGCAACGTTTAGCAATTGAAAGCTTCAAGTAAACATCCACTGAAACAATAGTAATAACCAAAAATGTGCTATATATACATGTGTAACCGCTTCAGTTTATCAGTGAGTTCAAGCAGCAAGTTCATTTTACTACTGTTGGTTAGGTTTGATAATATGATTACCTATTAGTGATTTCAAGTAGGTTATGAATGATATATTCTACTATAGTGATATATTCTACTATAGGACCGTTTCATAACCAAAAAAGAAATCTTTTTCATAACCGAGAAATCCCCGAGAGCATGGCGCAAGGTTTTAAACTCTGCCCAAGGAAAGAGTTCTTATGGATCCAAAAACTATGTTTTCCTTTTCATTCAACCACAAAAGATAAAATTCACATTTAGTAACCAAGATAAAATTCTTCATCAAACTGTGAACCTATAACCTGGCAGATCAGTGAGTCCATGGACCTTTTCTTCTTTCTCAGGTATTCAGTTGCTAGTTAACAGGTAAAACATTTTCTTTCAAATCAGTTGTTATGTTCAGTACATTCCTCCTGATAAATCTGGTTGCAGATTCTCTAGTATCACAAACAAAACAAAACCAAACCAAATAACAAATATGCTAAACTAATAACTGACCTAAAAGCTCCAACCATTTTAACTCATTGATAGTTTAGTAGGTACCAAAAAAATAACTCTTGAACTTCATCAATCTATCCCCATTATTCCTCAGTCGTGATAGTCACTTCTCCTCATTGCCTTATACAGCCATACATTATACTAATTTCCTCAGTTAAACATGAACTATCTAACATCACGTTTAGCTATATCGCTCATTACCTGTCCGAAAACTGTACAAAGCCACATCCTTTTCCGGCTGGTATTTTCACAGAGACCACATTGCCACACTGGTTAAATGACTGCCTGAGTTCATCGTCGGTAACATCAGAGTCAAGTCCTCCAACAAAAACCTACAGTAGATCAAAAGTTAGAGAGCTAATTGAGTAACTAGCTAGGACCAATCTTGACAAAAGGGAGAAGCACCCACTGTTGTGTTTGACAAATCACTATCAGAGTGGGAAGTTTGGGTTGCAGCACCATTTGATGCATGTCCTCCCGCTAATATCACAGCTGGAGAAAGAGCTTCACTAGTTCAACACCTCGGGAAGAAAATACAAGAATAACATCCAAATTTTTGACAGCAAACATAAATTGCAGGCACATTGGTATGAAATATCTGGCCTAGTTAAATGTCCTGCTACGTTGATCAATACTCAAGTTGAAAAATTTCAGAGTGAATAGAAAAAAGTAAACGAGTAAAACTGAGATATATGAACTACAACTGAAGAACAGTAAGACATAGAAATGTCGACTTAGTAACAAAATTATTAAGAATGACCCTGTTGAAAGCAGCTCAATGAGGGACTATAAACTACAGAAAGATATGGTAATCAGATTCAGTATACACTACACTCAGTGTAGTAAATGACTTGCAGTAAAACAGGATACAATATCTCATACCTTGTGAAGAATATTGTTGCAGTGTTGATGGTTTCTTTGGAGTAGCAACACCAATACGCATAGGCCTGCTAGAGCAATATATACCATTCATTTCAGTCATGGCCTGAGACCTCTCATTTTCATCACCAAACCTAACAAAGCCATAGCCTTTTGAACGACCCGTGTTTGAATCTATTACTACTTTTGCACCTTTAACAGATGTATATCTACTGGCGAATGTGTCACGCAACATTGTGTCAGTAACATCAGGAGCCAAATCTCCTACAAAAATCGATAAGTCAGAACCAGAACCAGCACCAGCATCTGCACGCTTTTCACCAGCGTTAAAAGCTGACCAGTTTAAGCGGAAGGGTTGCTCTGCATTTGGCATCATAGTGCCATTGTAGCTCTGTAGAACTTTTTCTGCTGCTTCATGGGTATTGAACTCAACAAATCCATAACGCTCAGACTGACCAGTCTGCTTATTTCGAATGACCTTCACAGAAATAACCTGCATGTTTTATGATATGTGGTCAACCAAGAGCATATTGCAAACAACCTCTCTACCTTCACAAGATAGGGGTAAGGTCAACATACACACTAACCTCCCCAGACCCCACTTGTGGGATCACATTGGTACGATGTTGTTGTTGATGTTGGTCAACCAAGAGCATGACGCAGACATGTGCTTAAGTAGCACGCACACTAGCTGATTAACACCATAATCCATGCTTGTATTGTCATGATAACTAGTTAAAAGTTTGTATTTAAAGGGGTAATTTCTACTGAAATTTTTTTATTTTTTCTTTGCTTTTATGTATCTTACGAAAGCCAGATTCACTGTTTTACCTATAGGGGAAGTGGAAATCCAGAACTAGTCAGTAACGACTAATGAATCCTTATTCATTCTACTTTATCCAAGTCCACTTCATATGTAAGATACTACATCTCAATTCTCGACCTAGTAAGGATCAACTTTATGAATCCTTTGTTCATCCCACCCTATTCCAGTCCCCTTGAAATATGAAAGTAACTACACCTCAATCTCAAACTAATGGCAGACTTTATGAATCCTCAATCTCAAACTAATGACATATGAAAGGACGAAAAACAATACAATCTATCCAAACATTGTATAGATCAAAACGATACAGTACAATACAATACAATACTCGATACATTATGAAACGATACATAACTAATCAGGATCCACTTTATGAATCCTATATCCATGCTCTATTCAGGTTAATTTCATTCCACAAAAGGTATATAAGTCTTAACAAAATCTAAATAAGCAAATGAGAGAGAGAAGGCAAACCTCGCCAGATTGAGAGAAGCAAGAATGAAGATAAGTTTCATCCATCCAGTGCTGGAGATCACCAATCCAGATCGTCTTATTATCTTCGCTTGAGCCGTCCTGCTGAATCTGAATCTGCTGCTGCTGCTTCTGATGGTAGTACGGCATGTATTGTTGACCGTACATCATCTGTTGCTGCTGCTGCTGCATTACCATTGGTGAATACTGCTGCTGCTGCATCGCCATCCATTGCTGCTGATACTGCTGCATCGCCAGCCATTGTTGCTGCTGCTGTTGCTGCAATTGCTGTTGTTGTTGTTGGTTCATATCTCCATTCATATTTCAAAATTTACCCCTTCCTCTAGTATGGCTATGGTTTTTTAGAGAGAGAAAATAAGGAAGGGGAAGAGAGAGAAAGTGGAGAGAAGTCGGCTTACGAGCTAAATGGAGAAAGATTCTACGGGGAATCTAGGGTCAGTTTTCGTGTGTAACGATGTGCGAATTTAGACCGTGGATTGATATTCAAAGGGTTTTACGATAGCCGTTGATTTGGAGTTTGATGACGATATCGTAGTTGGACTGCTGATGGGGGGTGGTGGATATATGGGTCCCCTATTTGTCTCTTCAGAAAACTTACCTTTGAAGTCAAACATAGACGATCAATTGAAGGGTGTGATATATTTGCGGAAATGGCACCGGCTAGTCACTTTTAAGTATGTTATTTAAAATATATTTATAATTTATAACATATTTAAAGATTAAATAATTTTGCTCAAACTTCAGGACATGACGTCCTAGAGTTTAAACCTCAATGTTTAAACTTTGGGATATCGTGTTCTAAAGTTCGAAAATTGTGTCTAAAAGTTCGAAACCTATGTCTTGAATTTTAAAATTAGTAGTTCAGAAATTCATGACACTTATAGCCTGTTTGGCCAAGCTGGAGAAATCAGCTTATTTTGAGAAGTACTTTTGAAGAGAAGCAGTTTGTGTTTGGCTAATCACTCTGAAAAGCACTTTTGAGTAATAATTTGTGTTTGGCCAAACTTTTCAGAAAGCGCTTTTAAGTATCTGTATACGGTCGAAATCAGGCACGCCTGATTTCTCAGGCTCGTGGGATCGCCTTAGTTCCGAGTTCAAGTAAGCTCGAGTTCGAGGTCGATAGACTAGACCCGAATTCGAGGTCGGAATGCAATGCCCGAAGTTAGGAGTGCGAGGAATACCGAAGTCAAGTATGCTCGATCCCGAAATTGTACCGTTATGGATTTGTAACAAAATGAGTTAGATTCCTGCAACGTCCCCAAGATCATGGCGCAAATCCCGGAATAGGATTGCACGATTCCGTACTAGGCGGTTAGACAGCTGTATTAAAAATATTCCTTACTGTAAATAGAAATATACCTTATTTAGGGTTCCCCTATTATATAAAGGGGACCCCAATCATTTGTAACATCATCTGATTATTTGCAAGAATATACTATCCTACTTTTCTCTCTTACTGTTTATCAGAATTGTCCTTTACATTTATTGTTATTACTTTATTGCTCTTAGTTCATCTCGAGGTCACTAAGCTCGAGGTCACCATTGCTGAGTAACATTGGTTTGACTCACTTATTTCTTTCATTTCTACTTCATATTTCTTGAATATTAATTGGTATTGAATTTAATCACATATTTTTAAAACCACAAATCAAATTTAATTGTTACTCGTATTTTTGAGGTAAACAGTTTGGCGCCCACCGTGCGGCTAAAGATAATAATGATTATTTCTTTACTGATTCTCGTTACACACGTTATTTTACACTTTTTCTTGTCAAGATTTTCTGATTCTCAGGATTAAACATGTCAAACTCGCAAAATACACCTGTTCATGACAGCGAAGGTCTTGGATTTCATGGTAAAAACAACAATGCAGGGGTCGGTGACCACCAATAAACCCTAGGGAAGTGCCAGATATGGAACCAGTTGACGTTAGTTCGCACATTGCTTTAAATGCAGATTTAGGCGCAGACCCCGGAGGGAGTGTACGCAGGGAAGCCCGATTTGGGGGCCAAGGAACACCAGGTATAGGAGATGGGGGAGTCAGCCTCCAAGTGATATTCAAGATGCTGCAAGCTCACCAGATCGCATCGCTCAACTTCAAAGTCAGAATAAAACTCCGAGTGTAGCTGAACTAGAAAACACTATGCGTGCTGAACCAGCGCTGGAGAGGTCGAACAAAAATGACTCGGGGACTGATCCCACTATTATGAGGATGCTCGAAGAGCTCACCAAGAGGATCGAGTTCGGGGAAAGAAGATTGAGGACAATGATAAGAAGGTGGAGACTTATAACTCCCGTGTTGACCAGATACCGGGGGCACCTCCAGTTTTGAAAGGTTTAGATGCAAAAAAGTTCATACAAAAACCATTCCCTCAGAGCGCGGATTCGATGCCCATCCCTAAAAAGTTTTGCATGCGCGATATACCCAAATATAACGGGACAACCGACCCTAACGAACATATTACTTCATACACTTGCGGGATCAAAGGAAATGACTTGAATGACGATGAGATCGAATCAGTCTTATTAAAAAAGTTTGGAGAAAACATTGTCTAAAGGAGCTATGATTTGGTATCACAACTTACCTCCTAACTCTATTGATTCATTTGCTATGTTAGCAGACGCCTTCGTGAAAGCGCACGCCGGGGCCATAAAGGTGGCCACAAGAAAATCAGACGTCTTCAAGACAAATAAAGGAACGACGAGATGTCGAGGGAGTTCATGTCCAGGTTCCAGATGGAACGGATGGAGTTACCACCGGTCTCGGATGACTGGGCAGTACAAGCTTTTATGCAGGTTTGATTGAAAGGAGTTCGATTGCATCTCGGCAGTTAAAGTAGAACTTGATCAAATATCCAGGTGTGACATGGTCAGATGTGCATAACCGTTATCAATCGAAGATTAGGGTCGAGAACGACCAGTTGGGAGCCCCCTCGGTTTCAGTTCATCCTAATAGATCAGCAACCAAGCCCCCGAGGGATACAGACAGGGAATCAAGGCCAAACAAAGAACGGTATCAGCCGTATGTTGATCGGAGAAACAATGTTTCAGGTTGTAACGCTCCTCGGAATGATCGAGGACAGAGCTCACGGGGACTCATGAGTAAGAGCGGGTTCGATCAACACACCAATCCTGCGGAGGCACCTCGATTGTCAGAGTATAATTTCAGTGTAGACGCATCAGGGATCGTGTCAGCTATTGGAAGAATCAAAGATACCAAGTGGCCCAGGCCTATACAAACCGATCCTTTTCAGAGGAACCCAAACCTGATGTGCAAGTATCATGGCACACATGGTCATAGAACAGAAGATTGCAGAAGCTAAGGGAAGAAGTGGCTCGGTTGTTCAATGAGGGTCATCTTCGAGAATTTCTAAGTGATCGAGCTAAGAACCACTTCAGAGAGAGAGATGAAAGAAAAAATAAGTAGGAAGAACCACAACATGTAATCCACATGATCGTTGGCGGTGTCGACGTCCCGCAAGGACCTGTGTTCAAACGCACCAAGGTATCGATCACTAGAGAAAAATGGACTCGGAGCTATATGCCCGAGGACGTCTTATCATTTTGTGATGGGGAAGCACAAGGCATATCCCAACCACACAACGACGCCCTGGTAATTTCTATTCTTTTAAATAAGATTCAAGTTAAGCGTGTTTTAGTGGATCCAGGTAGCTCAGCAAACATGTGGAACAACTCGGCCTACAAGATCAGATCGTACCTGCGTCTCGGGTCCTAAATGGCTTCAATATGGCAAGTGAAACAACAAAGGGGGAGATAATCCTACAAGTAAACATAGCCGGAACCATACAGGACACGAAGTTCCATGTCATCGAAGGCGACATGAGGTATGATGCACTCTTCGGGAGACCATGAATACACAACATGAGGGCAGTGCCTTCAACTTTTCACTAGATGATGAAGTTCCCAACAGAAGAAGGAGTGAAAACAGTCTACGGAGAGCAACATGCTGTAAAGGAGATGTTTGCTGTCGAGGAAGTGGTGCCGATACCAGAGCCTTCGACCTCGGAGAAATCGAGCACCAAAGGTAAGCTGGCGGCTAAATAGCAATCACCGCCCCCAGCCTCGACGGAATTGGAGCAACATGTAATTGAAGATGAAGAACAGGACTTCCTTACTCCTCGAACCTTCGTCGTTCCCGAAGAGTCCGATGCAACCAAATCAACTGTCGAGGAACTGGAGCACGTCATACTGATCGAATACATGCCCGAGAGAAAGGTATACCTGGGGACGGGATTAACCCCCGAACTCAGGGAAAAACTCATTCAATTTCTTATTGATAATATGGATTGTATTGCTTGGTCCCATTTAGATATGACAGGGATCCCACCGAAAATCACCACACATCGGCTAAGCATCGACCCCAGGTTCAAACCGGTGAAGCAAAGAAGGAGACCCCAGTCCGAGGTGAAACATGCGTTCATAAAGGACGTGGTAACCAAACTTCTTAAAATAGGGTCTATTTGGGGAGGTAAAATACCCCGAATGGTTAGTTAATGTAGTTGTAGTTCCTAAAAAAGGAAACAAACATAGAATGTGTGTAGACTATAAGGACTTGAACAAAGCATGTCCGAAAGATTCTTTCCCACTGCCCAACATCGATCGTATGATCGATGCTACGGCGGGCCACGAGATCCTAACTTTTCTCGATGCCTACTCCGAGTACAATCAGATTCAGATGAACCCGGAGGACCAGGAAAAGACTTCATTTATTACTAAGTTTGGAACTTATTGTTACAACGTAATGCTCTTCGGGCTAAAAAATGCAGGAGCTACATACCAACGCCTAGTTAACAAAATGTTCGAAGAACAAATAAGTAAAATAATGGAAGTTTATATTGATGATATGTTGGTTAAGTCCCTGCGCGCAGAGGAGCATTTAGCTCATTTGCAGGAAATATTCGAAATCATGAGGAAATACAACATGAAGCTAACTCGGAGAAATGTGCCTTCGGAGTCGGCTCGGGTAAGTTTCTCGACTTCATGGTGTCGAATTGGGGTATCGAAATTAACCCCAATAAGATCAAGGCCATCGAGGATATCACGATCGTGGATAGTGTGAAGGGCATGCAAAGGCTAACAAGGCGAATAACTGCTTTGGGTGGTCGATTCATTTCGAGGTCGTCAGATCGAAGTCACCGTTTCTTTTCCTTGCTCAAAAAGAAAAAGGAATTCGCATGGACCCCGGTATGCCAACGAGCCTTGGAAGAATTAAAGCGATACTTATTGAGCCCGCCTTTGCTTCACACCCCGAAGGTAGATGAAAAACTTTGCCTATATCTAGCAGTGTCCGAGATAGAGGTAAGTGGAGTACTAGTTCGAGAAGAGCAAGGTACACAATTCCCTGTTTATTATGTAAGCCAAACTCTAGGAGATGCTGAAACTAGATATCCTCACTTAGAAAAATTAGCACTTGTATTGATAAGCGCATCTAGAAAGCTAAAACCATATTTTCAATGTCATCACATACGTGTATTGACCACTTACCCCCTTCGGAATGTTTTGCATAAGCCCGAGCTGTCGGGTCGGCGGGCCAAATGGGCCGTCGAACTTAGCGGGTACGATATCGAATATCAACCCCGTACCGCCATCAAGTCTCAAATCTTAGCTGACTTCGTGGTTGATTTACGCGGACCCTCGTACCCTAAGTGGAGAAAGAACTCCTGCTAAGTTCGGGTACATCATCGGGGGTATGAACCCTTTTCACGGACGGTGCCTTGAATGTGAAAGGGTCCGGGCTTGATATTGTCTTGAAGCCACCCACGGGTGATACCATTAGACAATCTATCAAAACTTCTATCTTGACTAACAATGAGGCCGAGTATGAGGCTATGATTGCAGGTCTCGAGCTAGCTAAGAGCTTGGGAGCAAAAGTCATCGAAGCCTAGTGCGATTCTCTATTGTTGGTAAACCAAGTAAACAAAAGTTTCGAAGTCTGAGAGGATAGGATGCAACGATACTTGGATAAGCTATAGGTAACTTTGCACCGCTTCAAGGAATGGACTCTGGATCATGTGCCTCGAGAACAAAATAGCAAGACCGATGCACTTGCTAATCTGGGATCCTCAGTTGAGGAGGATGACATCGTCACGGGGACTGTCGTCCAGTTATCGAGGTCTGTGGTTCAAGAGGGTCATGTCGAAATAAATTCAACAAGTTTGACGTGGGACCGGAGGAACAAGTATATCGACTATTTGAAAAATGGAAAACTCCTCTCGGATCACAAAGAATCAAGGGCCCTACGGACCAAGGCTGCTAGGTTCGCATTAGTTGGAGATGGAACATTGTGTGGAAGAACGTTCGATGGGCCATTGGTGGTATGTTTAAGGCCGGGGGACACCGATTATGTTGTACGAGAAATCCACGAAGGTACTTGTGGGAACCACTAAGGCGCCGAGTCTCTAGTTCGCAAAATCATTAGGGCGGGATATTATAGGACAACATGGAAAAAGATACTAAGGAATTCGTCAAAAAATGTGACAAATGTCAACGGTTTGCACCAATGATCCATCAGCCCAGAGAAAAACTCCACTTGGTCCTATCCCCGTGGCCTTTCATGCAATGGGGAATGGACATAGTCGGCCCTCTACCAACGGCCCCAGGTAAAGCTAAATTTATTTTATTTATGACTGATTATTTTTCTAAATGGATGGAAGCATAGGCCTTCGAAAAGGTTAGAGAAAAAGAAGTTATTGACTTCATCTGGGACCACATCATATGCCGGTTCGGGATACCTGCCGAGATTGTATGTGACAATGGGAAACAATTCATCGACAGCAAGGTAACGGAGTTCCTCGAAGCATACAAAATAAAGAGGATCTTATCAACACCATACCACCCAACTGGAAATGGACAGGACAAGTCAACGAATAAAACTATCATTCAAAACTTGAAGAAAAGGTTGGACGATGCAAAAGGGAAATGGAGAGAAGTTCTACCCGAGGTCCTTTGGGCATATCGAACAACATCGAAGTCTAGCACGGGGGTTACTCCGTTCTCTTTAGTGTATGGCTCCGAGGCCCTCATCCCTGTCGAGGTCGGGGAACCCAGCGCCAAGTTCGACATGTATCGGAAGAGTCAAATCACGAGGCTATGAATACTAGCCTCGAGCTATTAGACGAAAAACGAGAAGCAGCACTTGTTTGGATGGCCGCGTAGAAGCAGAGGATCGAAAGGTACTACAATAAAAGGACCAATCTTCGACGTTTCAGAATCGGGGACTTAGTCCTACGAAAAGTCACCCTCAATGCTCGAGACCCGAATGAAGGGAAACTGGGCCCAAATTGGGAAGGACCGTACCGAGTCCTCAGAGTTGTTGGTAAAGGATCTTACAAACTCAGCACGATGGAAGGTGAACAACTGCCAAACAATTGGAACGTATCATTACTCAAACGATACTACTGCTAAGGTATGACTTTATCCTTTTGTCCATTTGAGTTTAAAGCTAAGTCATTGCAGATTTTCAATTGAAGCTATCAAAGACGCCCTTTTTACATGAAGGCCTTAGGTTTTAAAGCATGCATTGCACTCTTTTTCCCTTAGACTGGATTTTGTCCCAAATGGGTTTTACCGGCAAGGTTTTTAACGAGGCAACAACTATGTGCTACTTAAGGAGAATTCAATAGTATCCAAGGCTTCTTTTTAATCAACCTCAAATACTGGGGGACATCACCCTCGGAGATCATATTTTCGAGGAAAATACTTCACGCCTAAGAGGGCTTCGATAGGAAAACTTTGTAAAGGGCCAAACGACCAGATGAACCGTGTCTGTATAGAATAGTCGAGCCCCGACGGCAATACATGTACGCATGTATCAATTATTTGAAGAAGCATTCTGTTCATATCAAAAACACTTTGTGCCTAAAAGAAGTCTACTATTATACGAGCTCTACACTTATAATCCTACGGGAAACGGCGCAAGAGCCAAAGCACGAATGCAACCCCGAGTTACTCGGGGACTATCATCGACAGTCAGCACAACCGAGTTATCAAAAACTCGGACTCACAAGACCTCAAAGAGGCATCCCCTCGAAACCAAGTCCAAGGCGAGACCAGATTTATTGATTTGGCTCGTCATGCTCTTATCATACTTCCCACTGAGAGGGAGAGAGTGAGACGGTTCATTGATGGCTTATTTAGCCGATTCGTCTTCAGATGGCTAGAGAGGCTGGGAGTGAGATATCCTTCCAGGAGGCGGCCAATGTGGCCCGGAGAGTTGAGATGGTTTTATCACAGGGGGATGGTCACAACGCAGACAAGATACCCCGTCAGTCAGGCAGATTCAGTGGTGCCTCGTCTGGAGGCAGGGATTTGTATGATAGAGGCCATCCTCCTAGGCCTTCTCAGTCAGCACTCCAGGTTTCTCATGGTGCTTCAGGAGGCCGTGGTCCTCAGATGCAGTATTTTGATCAGTAGTCCTACAGTGCACCACCAGCTCCTATCAGTGCACCACCGCTTCAGAGTTTCCAGGGTCGTCAGCCCCAGCGGCCGAGGGCTTGTTTTACTTGTGGCAACACGAGGCACATTGCTAGGTATTGCCCTCGAGCTTCGGGCAGTTCTCCGCATCAGGGTTCCCGTGTATGGTTCAGGCACCAGGTGTTCCACAGGCCGCCCAGCCAGCTAGAGGTGGGGGTAGAGGTGCTAGAGGTGGAGCTCAGACCGCTAGAGGTGGAGGCCAGCCAGCTGCAGGCCGTCCTAGAGAGGTAGATCAGAGTGGTGGGGCCCAGCCTCGATGTTATGCTCTTCCAGCCAGGCCTGAGGCTGAGGCTTCCGATGCAGTTATCACAGGTATTGTTCTGGTTGTGATAGAGATGCTTCAGTGTTATTTGATCTAGGGTCTACATACTCGTATGTGTCATCTTATTTTGCAACGTACCTGGTCATGCCTAGTGATTCTTTGAGTGTTCCTATTTATGTGTCTACACCGGTGGGTGATTCTATTGTGGTAGATCGAGTCCATCGCTCTTGCATAGTCGTGATTGGGGGTCTTGAGACTCGTGTGGATTTTTTGCTTCTTGACATGGTTGACTTTGATGTTATATTGCGGATGGACTGGTTATCACCTTACCACGCTATCTTGGATTGTCATGCCAAGACTGTGACTTTGGCCTTACCGGGTTTGCCTCGTTTAGAGTGGAGAGGGACTCCTGGTCATTCTACCCATAGTGTTATTTCTTATGTGAAGGCTCGGCGTATGGTCGAGAAGGGGTGTTGTCGATGCCCCCTTTTTCTAAAGGCGAAATCGGGTTTACGACATTTGGGCGGACAACTCTTTTCCTTTTGGGAATTGGGTTTGAGATTTAGAAGAGTCGCCACCTAATGATTAAGTGCATTAGGACACTAAGAAGGAAATGAAAAGAAGAAGAACCAGAGAATGGGTAAGGGCTTGAAATTATCTCGGGGGAAGGTGTTAGGCACCCCCCAAGATCCACTAGTGTGGTTCCCGGTCATGCTACAATTGTGACTTTAAAAATAAACAACAAATAAGCATACAAGACAATTCTCACATAACGATTGCAAGTAGGGGAAGTATAAAAGTTAAATAAACGAGCTGAAATTTGGGACTAGGCAATTTCATAATTTATTTAAAGAATATACAAGTGCAGAAAAATGGGGGTCAAATAATTGATGCAAATAATCAAACAAAGGGATGAAATGGGACGGAAATCTGGGAGAGAAAAAAACAGTACTTGGACATTTAAAGAGATTTTTAAATGATTAAAGCAAAGGACAAGGTTTAAAAGAACTGAAAACTGACAATTTAAAAATTCTGAAAGAAAGAAGTAAACACATAAAGAGGGAGGGGGTCCTAGGCTTATAAATAACATGGATCACCCACGCAACACCCGGTAAACATTTATACACGTGGTGTTATCGCGTGATCATCATATCCATGTCTACCCTTACCCACCCGTTAAGGTACTAAAGCGCAGAATAGTCTCGTTACTTATTGCATGCTACTACCCGCCCCGATCCTATCATTCCCGGAGGCAGTTGGGACTACTAATCCTAGAGGGAAGGGATATTGGTTTTTGAAGTTTAAAAAGGACAAAATCTAGTGCGACAAACAAAACACATAAGAGCAGTTAAGGGAAAAACACATAGCAGTTAAGGCTCAATAGGCCCCCTCATTCAAAGCAGAAATTGTTTAGCATGACTTACAAGTACTGGTTAGGTCTTTAATTAAACTTACGTAAAGAGGGTGGCTGATTTATTACATATTTTCAGATAAGAAGTCCGAATTAGGCCTGCCTGCTGATTGTAATTATTAAAGACTGGTATAATTAATTGATTACCTAATGGTTTGCCTAGGTGAAACTTATAGGCATGATATCTAACAAGGTCAAACATACTGATTTTAAAGAAGATTACTGACTTTAGAAATAAACCAATTCTGCGGATGTTAACAACATTATTACTGATTTTAGACTTTGCGGATGAATCAGATTTAAACGATTGCTCCTATAGGCATGAATTCTAAGCGTTATTGATTTTAAAACGGTTATGTAAGTGCAGGAATCCTATGAGCATGGTATCTAGGATGCAATTGATTATTCCTTATCCTATGGATTGTTTGCCTAATGACATCAAAATTCAATAATTATTCCCAAAAAAATATCATTTTGTGAATAATTTATTTTATTCTCATATTTACACCAAAATATAATTAAGGTGATCTTTGCATATTTTTTACAGATTTATTTGGCATTTTTAAAACTAAATTGCATATAATTGCAATTATAGCCTATTTTACAATTAACACCATTTTACAATTGTAAAATCGTTTCCAGTATTTTTAGATTAATGTTTATACATTATTAGTTACCTAAGTGCTTTTAATTTGTTTTTAAAATCATTCTCACTATTTTATAAAATAAAAAAAGGGGAAAAATGGCCATTAAGTGCTAGCCAGATTTTATTTCAATTGTAGCCACATTGGACCCCAAATTAGTCCAATTTTAGACCCAATTAATCTAGCCCAACAACTCGTTTGAGCCGACCCACCCGGTCTCCCACCTAACCCCTTCTAATCACAGCCGTTGATCTAAAAGATCAACGGCCCGAATACACCCTTTCTTTTTTAATTTACCAAACCCCCCAAACCCTAATTCATTTCCCTCTACCCGCCGCCCTTGAATTCCCTTCCTCTCCCATTCTCTCTGCAATCCCTAGTCGCCGCCACCCAAGCTAACCCTAATCCCTTCGATTCTCGCCGGTTTCCATGGCTTCTCAGGCCGTGAAACCCTCATACTCACCTCCTATCACTCTTGTGCGCTTGGTATTTGAAGGTTTGAGGCTAGACCTCAAAGGTCTCCACCCAGATCTTCGCCGACTTGAGGGTTCCGGCCATCTCCAGCTTGGCTCCGGCATATCTTAGCCTCCTGAGCATGTTTCCAGTCTTATCCGACTTAGATCGGACATTTTTCGAAGCCTTTCTCGTTCTAGGGTTCACCTGAAACCCTAGCTGTTCGAGGTTTTTCTCCAATTCTCTTCAGATTTGTGTGTATTCATGCTTTACTTTGAGTTTTTAAAAGTTTTCCCCAACTTTTCTTTATAAAATTGTTTTTCCAAAGTCACTTCTTTTTGATTTAGGGTTTCTGAAAAAAAATGCTTATGTGTTTTCCGATCTTTCTTCTCCCTTTCTCGTGTATGTTTGTCTCTACCATGTTCTTATGTTTTCTCTTTTTCTTTTTTTTACACATGTTCTTCTACTATGTTTGCTATATTTTGTTCTTCCTTCTACTATGTTTCTGTGCTATGTTTCTGTGCTATGCTTTCACATGCTATGTTCTGCTACTTGCCTTCCATTACGACTTGATATGCTTCGCCTACTGTATTTTTCTACCATGTTCATTAAGTGTTCTTACTATGCCTGCTTAAGCATATTTTCCTCCACTATTTCTTCTACTCTCATTGTGTTTCGAATTAATTCCATGACTCTGTTTGCATTAAACCTTCTACTGTATCTGCTTGTTTCCCCTTCTTTGCATTTGATTCAAGTCGAAAACCCTAGGATTTGGGGTTTTTGGCGAGTTTGGTCTTGTGTGTTTGGACTAGGGTTCTACTTGAGCCCTGGACTCTCTCAAACTCACTTGGGATCCATGTACTGAGTTTCAATCCTTTTGTGTATGAATTCTTCTATACTAGACTCCTCTGATTAGCATGACAACCCCTTTTATATGTGTTAAAATCTTTCTTCAAAAGGTTTTCCAACTTGTGTTCGAATCAGAATCCTTTTTTTGGGGGGTTAATTGATTGCTACTGATTCTTCTTAAGTAAAACCTTTTCCATAGCCTTTCTGACTTGGTTATTCATGAACCAATAGTTGCAAATCTCTGATTCCTTGATTTATTGGGTACTGATTGGTTCTTACCTTATTTGTTTAACCGTGTATTTCAAAATTTCTTCCCTTAATTAAACTCCTATGTATTTACCCCTAATTGCCTACTTTGCACAAGATGCTTACTTGATCTCTTTCCTTAAATACTCTTTTGTTCATTACCGTTTAAGTTTGAACTTCTTAATTAAAGGAAGTTCTTCTACTGATTGATTCTAATTGGTACATGGTTATTTCTTTGCCTTATTCCTTGCCTGTTTTCAAACTATAAATACATGCTCTTTTATTAACACAACACACCAACATTCGTAGTTTTCTGAATCACACTCACACTCAAAAAGTATTCTCTCTTGTTGCTTGTACTGTGGCCTATTTGCAAGACTTCTGCTTTCTTTTGCTTGTCTCTTTCTGAAACTGGTATGTCCTAGTTTTAATTCCAGCATCGACTCTAATGTGTTTACTTACCAATTCTCCTGTCCATGCTTACTTTACTGCCCGTAGAATTAAACCTTTGTATAATGTGCTTATATCTTGCTTATGTCTTGCAATGAACCCCATTCCCGATGCCTCCCTATGTGTTTGAGCTATAGTTTAAAAAACATGGCAATATACAAAGTTATTGTCCATGGATGTAAATTGGACCCTTTGGGTCCTAAGCTCTTTCAGTTTCCCATCCCCATTCCCTTATGCGTGTTTGAGTTAAGGTTTGGCCTGGCAGCATCCAAATTACTGTCCAGGGTTGAACCTGACCTTCAATAGGTCCTAACTCTCCAATGTTTGGCTAGTGGGCTGTTCAGGGGTGTGCCAGCATTTTATGTTGTTGGGCATGACCACCAGCCTGCCTTGGCATCCCTTATATCCCTCTACTGCACTTACACTTGTTCCTAGACTCTAAGTTCTGCCCCCTCCAATGAGCCTTGCCTTGGGACCTTGAGCTCCCTCTGAACTTGGACATTGGAGGGCTGGCCCTTCCACACGGCACTTTCATTCAGTTCTGATATTTGGGTGTGAGCATTGCCTGGAGTTCTTGAAATTCCTTGGAACTTTGACACATCCCGGATAAGATAAAGGCTTTTGGAACCTGATTCTGGCAGTTGGCTCATATCATATTGTTAGTCCTTGGGTTTGAATTAGGCTCCGTGGATGCAGCTTAAGAGTTCTGATTGTAATTTTATTTCCAGTTTTTTGATTCATCTTGGTCTGTAATAAAATTTTGTAATAACCTCTGGGGTGATTAGTGAAAAGGGAAGGGTAACCATGCATGCAAAGGGGTAGATATCATGCTCATAGGGAATTACATACTTCTGTACTCATGTATCTTGCCTACAGCTTTGCACATTTGCATATCACACGTAGATACCATGTCTATAGGATTATGCATCCACATAGATATCATGTCTATAGGTTTATGCATCCATATAGATACCATGTCAATAGGAATTTTGCATCTCCATATGGATACCACGCCTATAAGTAACCAGGAATCCAGACTTTACGCATGCATTGTTCACTAGGCAAACCTATTTATAGGATTAAAAACTAACAGTATTCAGATACCATGCTTATAGTGTTTCTGCGCTTTCGCTACGCCTATAAAAAGTGTTTAAATTAACGACGCTAGAAAGCATCCTATAGGAATTATCAATCAAATCTGAATCACTCGTTTTAAGATTAGCACTAATTACAGAACTCGCACCATTCTGTTAAAACTGGCAACTTTCTTAATCAGTTTGTTTCTTTATTCCTGAAACCAGTAGATGCCATGCCTATAGGCCATCACGTAGGCAAACAAGTCTGTAGTTAATTAATTGCACTGGTCTTCGATAAGTTGCAGCCGGGGGAGCCTAATGCGAACTTCTTGCCTGAAAATATGTAATGAACCAGCCTGCCTAACATTAAGCATAATTCCGACCTAATCAGTACATGTAAGACATGCTAAACTACATGATTTCCTGTGATTAAAGGAGGTTTATCTGAGCCTTAATTGTTTTGTGCTCCCATAACTGCTTTCATGTGTTTTGCTTGACGCCTTAGTATTTTAACCTTTTTTAACCTCTGAAAAAGCCAAGCTTCCTCCCTTTAGGATTAGTAGTCCTAAAAGCCTCCAAGACTGATAGGTGGGACGGGTAATAGCATGCAATAAGTAAACGAGACTATTTCGCGCTTAATACCTTAACGGGGTGGGATGGGTAGACATGGAGATGATGATCACACGATAACACTACGCGTACAATTGACTACCGGTGTTGTGTGGATGATCCATGTGATTTATAAACCTAGGACCCCTTTCTTATACAACTTTGTTTAATATCAATAAAATCCTGTCTTTTCAACTACTTAAAACTCCTCCTTAATTTTACTGCATTATGCCTTTTCTTCCAAATTTTTCTTCTTTGTTTATTCAATGCATTGATTAATTTTCTGCGTTTAGTCCCCCTTTTAAACAAATTGTAGATCATCTTGACCTTGATCCCACATACTTGTCACGTATTTATTTGCAACCCTTATGTGTAAAATCCTTTGTGTATCTATTTGCATTAAAGTCACAACATAGCATGGCCGGGAACCACACTAGTGGATCTTGAGGGGTGCCTAACACCTTCCCCTTGAGATAATTTCTAGCCCTTACCCGAACTCTGGTTTTCCAACTCAAAAACCCTTCTTAGTGTCCTAAGGCACTCAATCATTAGGTGGCGACTCTTCAATTCCAAAAACCCAATTCCCAGACGGGAATAGAGTTGTCTTCCCGAATTTCGTAAACCCGATTTCGCGAGAAAAAGGGGGCGTCGACATTAGGCACCCCTCAGGATCCACCAGTGTGGTTCCCGGCCAAACAGCTTTTGTGGATTTGTACAATTTAGCAAATAAACAAGTATGGCTCAAATAATAGGGGATTTAAGTTTAAGTACACATGTGTTCGAAAACAGTTAATGAAAAGCTAGATTTTGAAAATAACTATAACCTAAGCATGTTTGTGAATGTAAAGGGGTATCCTAGGTTTGTTTATAATATGGATCACATCAATGCAATACCCGGTATGACACTCCGCAAAGAGGGGTTACACGTGGTATTAACTTACCGGTCATCATATCCATATCTACCCTTTCCCACCCCATGAAGGTAATTAAAGCGAGGGTTGGTCTCGACCCCTGTTGCATGCTGTTACTCGTCCCTTCCTATCAGCCCCGGAGGAATTTAGGACTCCTATCCTATAAAAAGGGGGGTTCTAGGCAGACCCTCAAGTTTAAAGGTAAAATACTAAGGCAACACATAATAAACAAATAGGACTTCAATTAAAGGGGAGCACGAAAGACA
The DNA here is from genome assembly GCF_001879085.1 of Nicotiana attenuata. Taxonomy (NCBI): domain Eukaryota; kingdom Viridiplantae; phylum Streptophyta; class Magnoliopsida; order Solanales; family Solanaceae; genus Nicotiana; species Nicotiana attenuata. Next base: position 96,549 of record NW_017671239.1, read on the forward strand.
AATAAAAGAGTCAGATATACCTCCACACATAGTACACATAAACAGCATGACTCATACACAATTAAGGTCTAAATTCAGATCCTAAGCATGGTATCTAAGTGATAACAGCAGAGTCAGATTTATTACATAACTCAGAGAGGAAGTCCTAATCAGGCTTGCCTACTGATTTTAACATGCTGACAGTTAAACACTAATCACAAAGACGGTTCTGGTTTTATTTTAAAGTTGATTACTTAAGGCTTGCCTAGGAGTAAAATAATATGCAATAGTTATTCAGATTTGTTAATAATTCCAGGTTGTTATACCTAATAGCATGCAATTCTAAATGTTGCAAACATCCAGAGACTAATTACCAGTTTGTTTAGAACATGAGGACTCTTTATACATCTGTATTTAGACTAGTGTGATTGAATAAGTGTGATCCTATAACATGATGTCTAATGTAGCATGATGCATGATAACTTAAACAGGATTTCTAAATGCACAGCATGGTTGCAATATGGTGAGTGCGTGAATAACAAATTGTGTTAACACGTTTACCCTAAGGCAGGATTTCTAAATGAAATTTCAGAACATATTTACATGGGCAGAATCACATAATAGCAGCTTATTTTATTGTTATTATCTACCCTATAGACATGATTTCTAAGTGTGGATGAGATGCTGAAAACAGTACATATAAATGCTAAATAGCATGATATCTAATGCACGACATGCTTGGCATGTTGTACCTAAACATGGTTGCTATTGCGCATAGAGAAAGTAAACCTAGGAACATGATTTCTACCCTGGATTATACTACAGCATGCATATTACCCACCTTTTTTCACTATCCAACCCCAGAGTCGTTTACAAATAATTATTACAGGCCTTTGAATAGGAATTGCATAACTGAAAATAAAGAAAAAAATAAGAAGTTAATTATAGGGAGCCTACAGAGTAGGCCCAAGTCTCCAGGTCCTCAATGCCAAGTATTGTTTCACAACCTTTCTCATAATCCGGGTGTGTCAGAGTTACCTAAGGACCTCAAGGGCTCCCGGGCAGTGCTCACACCCAGATTTCATAGCCAAGATAGAGTAAGTGCAGTGTGGAAAGGCTGGCTTTTGTGTGCCAAAGTTCAGAGGGAGCTCAAGAGTCCCAAGGCAATGCACACACAAAAGGGACAGAACTTAGTGGTCTAAGAGTAGAGTGAGAGTGCTCGACATAGTTTTGAAGAGTTTAAGTAAGAAAACAGTTTTGAAAAAAAAGGGTAAGTAAGAAACAGTTTTGAAAAGAGAGACTTAATTGAAATAGTTTTATAACAAAGTTTAACTGATGAAATCAATTTGAAAGAGCATCCATACCAATCTCAGAACCAAAACAAAGTTAGCATCACACCAAGGACCAAGAATAGTCCAGTAAACACAAGCAAGAGAATGGGATTGGAGGGACAAATATGGAGCATGTGAGGGCAAACATGTAGCAGGCAGGAACATATATGAGCACACAATCAGAAACTCCTACAGGTTCAGAGGATCATGGGGGACAGTAGGGTATTGGATCAGATTAACATATCAACACCAAACAACTAAGACCATTATCAAACTAACGTACCAATCATCGGGATTCACATAAGAAACATGTACTAAGTATACAGAAACATGTTGTTCATTGACAAGTAAAACATAACTTAACATGGAGAGGGAATTCAGGATCCTAATTACATGTTGAACAGCAAAGATAGTAAATAAAAGCATATCAGAAATACAAGAAATTGTAACAGTAATTGAAACATGTTGGTTTGAGGACTAAAATCTGAATTAGAACATACCAGTGAAGTGAAAAAAGCAAAAACACAAAGCAGAAATAGGAGAGGCGCAGTAGTTAGCCTTGGCTTGCAGCCGGCTAACTTAGAATAGTAGCAAGTAGCACATAAGAGACAATAGAGAGTTTTAGTTGTGAGAGAGAGATTTGAACAGATTTTTTTGTTCGTCTATGCTAATGAATGACTAGAGTATATATAGTTTGAAAGCGGGCGGAAGAATAAGGTAAATATAATAGTTCGGCAGTAATTATAGAAATAAACGTTAATTAGAATTAATTTAGTGTACAGACTTCCTTTAATTAAGGAATCATACTCAAACGGTAAGAAGCAGTGGCAAAATAAGTAAAGGAATCAAGTAAAGCTGCTTATAACACAACAAGGAAGTAGTACAAGTGTAATATAGGTATAGAGCATGCAATTAAGGTCAAGTTCAGAATCCTATTTAAGGAAAATATATACAAATTAGTTTGACAGCGGAATCAGACAGAGAAATAAGGCAAGAGATATTTCAAATTCTAGAAATCAGTAAGGAGATCCTCGAGTGAGGTTCTAATTACAGGGAACCAATATTTATCAAAGGAAAATACCGCACATGAGCAGAGTAACATGCTATAGGCAAGGATAAACAGGAAACCAGCCTTAATTAAAGGGATATCTCAAGAATCAGTAGAGAATATCATGCAAGATCGATGAAGAACCAATCACAGGGATTTGAAGACCCACAAATAGAGAACAATACCAATTTAGGAGAAATCAACATAAGCTCATGAGAATAAACAGATTAAACTCATAATAGACGAAAATCAGCAACTCTAACAAGCACACATAGGGTAAAAACCATATAAATCAGGAATTCACATAGAGCATGACCTAAATTAACAGAATAGATGTAATACAGGAAGGAGAACTGAAGTTTCAACAACATTGGTGAACAAAAATAGAATAGGATCACATAATAGGCAGTAATAGTTGCAACCAGACACTCTACCAAGCAAACATAGGGTAAAACCACAGAATTACAGAACGTTCATAAGAAATATACAGATTAATTGAACATAGCACCCAAGACGAACTCAGAAACTTAAGAAACATTAGGGTTTTCAACAGAATAACTCGGATAAAGGAGAAGGCTCAAACAAACGTTTAAACACAGTGAGAGTCGTAGATTAATACTAAAAAAATCAGAAGAAAAGCATTTTTTTTAAAAAGGGGTTAAAACCCTAGTTGGAGATGAAGAGTTACTTTAGAAAAATCGGAAAAAACCTTTGAGGAAAACAACAAAAAGCTCATAATATACACATATCTAAGACAGATCTAAAAAAAATCGGAAAATCTTAAAAGTTAGGGTTTCAGAGAACCCAGAGAAGATGAGAAAACCTTAAAATGTTACCGGTCTTAGTCGGAAAAGTCATAGATCTTACTCGAACGGCCGGAGGTGGTCGGAAAATGGCATGAAGGACCATGGGTAGGAGTTGAACCACTCCAGGTTCACCTGAGGATCTCAGGGTAGTGTTAAACCGGCGTGGGGTGAAGCAGAGGCCAGGAGATGATGAGAGGCCATGGTTTCCGGCGAGGGAGGTGGCCGGAGAAGGTGGATAGGGTCCATCGGAGAGGAGGAGAGAAGAGAAGGTTCTAGAGAGAACCATAGATAAAGAGAGGGAGATAGAGAGAGCTGTTGAGAGAGAATGAGAGGGGAAACGAGAGACGGGGTAGTCATTAGGGGGTTAAATTAGGAAAGGGTTGATCTGGACCGTTGATTCAAAATAATCAACGACTCAGATGGAATGGGTATTGGGCCGGGTAGGATAGGGTATTGGGCTTGGGGTCTGGTGGGTTATTTAATTTGGACCAGGTTTAATTAGGCTATAATTTAAATAGAAATGGCTAATTATTAAATACCCGTCAAAATTAGATAAATAATTAATAAAAATAGCTAATAATTAGATAAAATGAAATTAAAGCTAAATAGATGAAATTAAGGTAATTAACTAATATTTACAATATATAATGACTGATTATTGAATTAAAATAGCATAAAGTGTACAATTAGGCTATAATTGCAAAATTGTTGTAATTATAGCCAAATAAATGCCAAATTGGCTAATTTGTGAGATAATTAAATCCTAATAGGATTAAAAATGATATATTGAGCTAAGAAATACTTTAAAATTACTTGTAATATAATTTATGAATAATTATTGGATATAAAGTAATGAATAAATTAGAAAAAAATAAATTAATAATAATATGGAAAATTATGGAAAAATACCAATTATTATAAAAAGTGATTTTGAAGGTCTATATGCAAATTTAAAAATAGTTTGAGGAAAAATTGGGTATCAACAACTGCCCCTATTTACCCGGAAAGGATGAAAGAGTTGTCGGGTAAAGATATGATGGCCAATTTTGACCGAGCGAAACGGTTTGAAGAGACTTAGGCCGCATCTTGGTTTCTGAGTTGCCTACATATTCCTGATTTTACAGGAATCAGGCCGTATGTAGTCCAGGAGTCATCGGCGAAGTATATCGATGAAGTTTTAGAAGGACGGACGCAACTTATAGGGTTGGACGAATAAGAGCGACTTACGGGAATGGTTAGGGGAGCTGGAGCGGGACCGCTCCTGCCAGGATGACCGTTGCTCGCCGGATTACCTGCAAATAAACGATACAAGCATATATTGCGTAATTTAAACATGATGCAAATTTCCGTCGGACCATGAATGTTGTCTTTGGACGGTTAGGAATGGCGTCCTCAGACAATGATGTCCTGGGCCATGGGTTGTTTGATGCAGGATTCGCAGGCCATGAAATGATGTTCTCGGGCTATGAGGATGGTGCCTCCGAACCATAACGCCTTAGAATAATGATATGCAAAAGATTGAAAGAGATCCTCAGGCCATGACATGGTGTTCTCGGGCCATGAAGATGGTGCCTCCGAACGATGACGCCTTTGGACGAGTTGGCGATATTTCAGCCCATGAAGGATGCAGTAGTATGATGTGGACAACACAGAGCTCAGTCTTGCGAATTGAAGGGCAGAGCTTAGCCCGTAAGAAAGGCGAGATAAATAGTGCTTGAGATAGCGCTTAGTTTCGAAGAAAATTGGAGGCAGAGCTTAGCCTCGAAAGGTAGAAAAGTAGCCTTATGCAAAGATGCGAATGCAGATGGAGGTAGAGCTTAACCTCGGAAGGCAGAATGGTAGCCTTATGCAAGAATGCAGATGGAGACGGTGCTTAGTCTCGGAAGGCAGAATGGTAGCCTTATGCAAGTTGGAAGGCAGAATAGTAGCCTTATGCAATGTAAATGCAGATGGAGACAACGTTTAGTCTCGGAAGGCAAAGTAGTAGCCTTATGCAAATTGGAAGGCAGAATGGTAGCTTTATGCAATGCAGATGTAGAGGGAGACAGCGTTTAGTCTCGGAAGGCAGAATAGTAGCCTTATGCATATTGGAAGGCAGAATGGTAGCCTTATGCAATGCAGATGCAGAGGGAGACAACGTTTAGTCTCGGAAGGCAGAATGGTACCTTATGCAAGAAATAAAATAACAAATGATAGTAGAGTTTTCTTAGCTTATAGCAGATTGCGGCATTGTGCTTACTGGGAGCATTGTGACTATGGAGCATTACTTATGTGTGCTGATAGTAAATGTTGGTAAGTGCAACGATTATGAGAATCGTATTTTTGAACAATGTTTGTCCCCAGGGCGTACAGTATGTTTAAGGATTTCGCAATCCTAGTGCCTGCATCCAAAGAAAAATCATGAGTTTTGTAAGGGGGAGGTTAGTTCGTATCCCCGCTGGCTTTGCTTGACTCGTTCGGCTTTGATCTGGTGATATTGTCTGTATCATTGGGGTAGCGTTGCTAAACAAAGTAGTTTCAATAATAAACATGCATGATTTTGTAAAAGTATGACATAAATGTATAATTAAAAATATCTTTTAGATGAACCGACGGTTGTGACGTAGTTCAGGACATTGCAAACTGCTACAGAATTTTGAGGGTCCTCCTCAAAATTCTTCCCCAGTTTGATGGGTTGACGTTCCTGACTGTTGCTCGTGCGGCGATCGGCTGAAATTACTTCGGAATTTTGAGGGTCCTCCTCAAAATTCTGCTCAGTTTCCAATTGCGGGGCGAAATGAAATTTTTATTGAATTGTGACCGAACCCATAGGGCTGCCTACGTATCCCCTCTCAAACGGGAATCAGGTCAGGCGTAGTTCAATTTACATCATTAAGAAAAGCATAAAGATTACACATAGTAACGCTTGAATGCATCTGAATCGATCGGCTTTGGCCAGACTTCTCCGTCCATTTCTGCAAGTATGAGGGCTCCTCTTGTCAAAACCCGGTGAATCATGTATGGACCCTGCCAGTTGGGAGAGAACTTCCCTTTGGCTTCATCTTGATGCGGAAAAATTTTCTTCAACACTAGCTGCCCCGGTGTGAATTGTCTTGGCTTGACTCTTTTGTTGAAGGCTCTGGACATTCTGTTCTGATAGAGTTGACCATGGCATACTGCATTCATTCTCTTTCTGTCTAGAAGGGCTAGTTGCTCATAAGGACTTTTTACCCACTCTGCGTCGCCGAGCTCAGCTTCTTGTATGATCCTTAGGGAAGAAACAGCGGGAATGACAGCCTCTGTACCGTAAACCAGCATATAAGGGGTTGTCCCGGTTGATGTGCGGACTGTGGTGCGATACCCCAGTAGAGCAAATGATAACTTCTCGTGCGACTGTCTATGATTCTCTATCATTTTCCTCAATATCTTCTTGATATTCTTGTTGGCAGCTTCTACAGCTCCATTCATCTGAGGTCTGTAGGCTGTGGAATTCTTGTGTTTGATCCTGAAAGTTTCGCACTTAGCTTTCATCAAGTCGTTGGAGCCATTATCAGTAATGATTGACTCTGGAATTATGAATCGACAAACAATGCGGTCGCGGACAAAGTCTTCCACGGCTTTCTTAGTCACTGCTTTGTAAGATGTTGCTTCGACCCATTTGGTTAAATAGTCGATGGTACTAGGATGAACCTGTGTCCATTGGAAGCGACAGGCTCGATTGGTCCAATAACGTCCATTCCCCAAGCGGCGAACGACCACAATGAGCTTGTTGCGTTAAGCTCGTTTGGAGGTACCTTTATCATATCTGCATGTATCTGACAGCGGTGGCATTTTCAGATATACTGGATGCAGTCCGTTTCCATAGTCATCCAAAAGTAACCAGCCCGGAGTATCTTCTTTGCTAAGACAAAACCGTTCAAATGTGGACCGCAGGTCCCAGCATGAATTTCCTCTAGTAGCTTGGATGCTTCCTTTGCGTCGACACATCTTAATAATCCTAAATCGGGAGTCCTCCTATACAGGATTCCTCCGCTGTGAAAGAAGTTGTTGGACAATCTCCGAAGTGTGCGTTTTTTAGTAGGATTTGCAAGCTCTGGGTACTCTCCTTTTGCCAAATATTCCTTGATATCATGAAACCAAGGCTTTTCGTTTACTTCTTCTTCAACATGGGCACAGTAAGCTGGCTGATTATGGATTTTCACCGGAATGGGATCAATGAAATTCTTGTCTGGATGCTGTATCATAGATGATAGGGTAGCCAATGCATCAGCGAACTCATTTTGGATTCTGGGAACATGTTGGAATTCCGTCTTCGTGAACCTCTTTCTCAATTCCTGTACGTGGTGCAGATACGGGAGTATCTTGGAATTCTTGGTTGCCCATTCTCCTCGTACCTGATGTATAAGTAAGTTTGAATCTCCAATCACTAGCAGCTCTTGAACATTCATGTCAATGGCCATTTTGAGTCCTAAGATGCAGGTTTCATACTCGGCCGTATTGTAGGTGCAGGGGAACCTGAGTTTGGCAGATACCGGATAATGCTGACCGGTTTCTGATATTAGGACTACTCCAATGCCAACTCCTTTGAAGTTCGCTGCTCCATCGAAGAACATTCTCCAACCGTCATAGGATTCCGCAATGTCTTCTCCTATGAATGATACCTCTTCATCAGGAAAATACGTTTTCAGGGGTTCGTATTCTCCATCCACGGGGTTTTCAGCAAGGTGGTCTGCCAGTGCCTGTCCCTTGACCACTTTATGAGTTGCGTAAACAATGTCGAACTCACTCAACAGGATTTGCCACTTGGCTAGCTTGCCAGTGGGCATGGACTTCTGAAAGATATACTTCAAGGGATCCATTCTCGATAGAGATATGTAGTATAGGCATAGAAGTAATGTCTCACCTTCTGAGCTACCCAAGTCAAAGCACAACAGGTGCGTTTCAATAGAGAATACCGGGCCTCGTACGGGGTGAACTTCTTGCTGAGATAATAAATGGCTTGCTCCTTCCTTCCTGTTTCATCGTGCTGCCCCAGAACGCAGCCGAAAGCTCCATCTAACACTGCAAGGTAGAGTAATAAGGGTCTACCTGGCTCAGGCGGGACTAAGACTGGTTGTGTTGACAGGTACTCCTTGATTTTGTCGAAGGCTTTTTGGCAATCATTGGTCCATTTGGTGGCAGCGTCCTTTTTTAACATCTTGAAGATCGGCTCACATATAACTTTAGATTGTGCTATGAATCGGCTGATGTAGTTAAGCCTTCCCAAGAAACTCATCACATCTTTCTTGTTCCTTCGCGGTGGTAGTTCTTGAATGGCTTTGACCTTCGATGGATCCAGTTCTGTTCCTCGGCAGCTCACAATAAACCCAAGCAATTTTCGAGCAAGAACCCCAAATGCACACTTCGCGGGGTTTAATTTCAGGTTGTATTTCCGCAGTCTATTGAAGAACTTCCTCAGATCTTCTATGTAGTCAGTGGCCTTCTTGGACTTGATAATAACATCATCCACATATACCTCGATCTCCTTGTGTATCATATCATGGAAGATGGTAGTCATGGCCCTCATGTAGGTAGCCCATGGATTCTTCAGGCCGAATGGCATCATCTTGTAACAATACACTCACCACGGTGTAATGAAAGCCGTTTCCTCAGCACCTTCCTCATCCATCCAGATCTGATGATAACCAGTGAAGCAATCTACGAATGATTGTAGCTCATGCTTGGCGCAATTGTCAATCAGGATGTGTATATTTGGAAAAGGGAAGTCGTCTTTTGGACTGGCCCGGTTGAGATCCCGGTAGTCAACACAGACTCTGACTTTACCATCCTTCTTTGTCACTGGCACAATGTTGGCTAACCACGTCGGGTATTCTACTACCCTGAGAACCTTAGTGTTGATCTACTTGGTGACTTCTTCCTTGATTTTCCAGCTCATATCAGGCTTGAACTTCCTGAGCTTTTGCTTTATTGGCGAACACATTGGATTGGTTGGCAGTTTGTGAGCCACAATAGACGTACTCAGACCAGTCATGTCATCATACGACCAGGAAAATATATCCTCATACTCCTTTTAAATTCTGTGTATTCTTTCTTCTCTGATGGCGACAGGTGAATGCTGATTCGCGTTTCCTTGACATTTTCTGAATCTCCCAGGTTGACAATTCCGGTCTCGTCCAGGTTGGACTTAGGTCTGTTCTCAAAATTCTCAACTTCTTTGACATTCTTGTCAGGTATGTCATCTTCCTCTGAATCAATGTCCGTTTGTTGCGTTGTCTCATTGCATGTCACAGTCGTTGGTTCATCAAGACAAGTAATAGTAATGTTGTATAGGTAAAGTAATGAGAGAAAACGATAACAATAAATATTGATTCATAAGAAAAAATCAAAAATGCTTTTGATAAATTGAATAATTGTTTTGAACATCGAAGATCTTATTGCGGGAATTGAAAAATGCGAAAAGAAAATCATTTAGTAAATAAAACAGTGAATAATGCTTGTTTTAGCCTTGCTACCCCGAGGCTCGTCGGGCTTTGGTTGTCCTGATGGTCCAATTCTTGAGATGTGCCCCTCTGCTCACAGCCTGTATGGAAGGGCCTTCCTCCCCCTCCTCCTCGAGAATAACGCAACAATCCATATCACCGTCCTCTAGAAACAATTGTTCTTGCCTTTAGAGGGACTAGGAGGAGGAGTGGGTGGAGGGCCCCTGGATCTTGTGAAATAAGATAATGATGCCAGAGTACACAAACTAACCTTTGGGGAGGGGAATAAAAAGAAAGAAAACAAAACAAAGACAAAAGGTAATCAAGTCAGTGAAGATTATAAAAAGTATTGCAATATTAAACACATAGTGCGGGAATGTAAAGCGTATCCTAATTTGGGAACCTCTTTGTGCCCGAGGTAGGCCTAGCGACAAATTGATTTGGAGAACTTGGAATGCTAAATGCCTCATTTTATTGATCAAAATAGACGAATCCCAAAACGACATAAGCAAGAAATAAAGGTCACTAATGGTCATTGGCCTTATTACATTTATAAAGCTAAAAGTAAATTCCTATCTATTTGGTCCCAGAAGGACCTTCCCTAGACTCGACATCCTTGGCTCCTTCGAACACCTTCCCCAATTCGCGAAGTCCCAGCAACAGGTATGCTCTGGCTAGATGTACACCTTCGGTCCCTTCAGCCTTTTGACAGTCTTCAACCCATTTGATGGATATTGGTGACCATGCCGAATCTGGGGACCTCGTGTCTCATATTTCTGCAAGGCAAACAAAGTTAGGCCCTTACCCCCACCAGACTCGACTATTTAACATCAACAATTAGCATGAAACATTTAGTTCTCCAAATAAATGCACAGAACGTGATGATGTCCGTTTGGGTTTAGGGAAACCCAGTGGACTTTTGGACAAGGCTATCTTAAAAGCTATTGTGCGGACAACACTTTTAGCCTGGCTAGGTTTGACCATGATGGAAGCAACAACAATAACAGAGTAATATTTATATGGGATTTTAGACTGGGACCCTTGAGCGGACAACTCAAGGGGGAAGGCACGAAACCGTCGACTGCACCGCTGATTGACTAGTTTTACCGCAAATAAGCCTTTCCGAATTTAGGGGGTAATGATATAGGAAGGGCGCAACCACTCATCAAGCGTTGCTATAGTATTTTATTTGGCACGAGTGAAGTATGATGTTGAGCATGATTATGCAATAATTAAAAGCATGTTGTCATGTATTTGCACGTTAAGAAAGCGATAAATACAACAGTTTTATAGATTAAAACGGTTACAAAGGAAGGAAACAAGAAAGATACGTCAGTTTGCTTTTGAAGAAGAAATTAAACGCTTAAAGGAATTAAACAAATAATTGCACATAGAGGGGTACAAATTCACAAAAATGATCTGAAATGGTAAAAGCCTAAAAATCCCCAGCAGAGTCGCCATGCTGTCGCGCCCCCTTTTTCTCACGAAATTGGGTTTATGACATTTTGGTTGAGACAACTCGTTCCTTTCGGGAAAGGGGTTTGCATTTTGAAGAGTCGCCACCTAACGATTTAAGGTGCGTTAGGGCACCTGGAGGGTTCATTTATAACTACGTTTGGTAACCAGAGACAGGGTAAGGGCTTGAAATTATCCTAAGGGAAAGGTGTTAGGCACCCCTCAGGATCTACCAGTGTGGTTCCCAGCCAAACAACTTTTGTGGATTTGTACAATTTAGCAAATAAACAAGTATGGCTCAAATAATAGGGGATTTAAGTTTAAGTACACAGATGTTCGAAAAACAGTTAATGAAAAGCTAGAATTTGAAAAGAATTATAATCTAAGCATGTTTGTGAATGTAAAGGGGTATCCTAGGTTTGTTTATAATATGGATCACATCAATGCAATACCCGGTATGACACTCCTCAAAGAGGGGCTACACGTTGTATTAACGCACCGGTCATCATATTCATATCTACCCTTTCCCACCCCATGAAGGTAACTAAAGCGAGGGTTGGTCTCGACCCCTATTGCATGCTGTTACCCGTCCCTTCCTATCAGTCCCAGAGGAATTTAGGACTCCTATCCTATAAAAAAGGGGGTTCTAGGCAGACCCTCAAGTTTAAAGGTAAAATACTAAGGCGACACATAATAAACAGATAGGACTTCAATTAAAGGAGAGCACGGAAGACAAATAAAAGGCTCAGATATACCTCCACACATAGTACACATAAACAGCATGACTCATACACAATTAAGGTCTAAATTCAGATCCTAAGCATGGTATCTAAGTGATAACAGCAGAGACAGATTTATTACATAACTCAAAGAGGAAGTCCTAATCAGGCTTGCCTACTGATTTTAAATGCTGATAGTTAAACACTAATCATAAAGACGATTCTGGTTTTATTTTAAAGTTGATTACCTAAGGCTTGCCTAGGCGTAAAATAATATGCAGCAGTTATTCAGATTTGTTAATAATTCCAGGTTGTTATACCTAATAGCATGCAATTCTAAATGTTGCAAACATCCAGAGACTAATTACCAGTTTGTTTAGAACAGGAGGACTGTTTATACATCTGTATTTAGAGTTTTAGACTAGTGTGATTGAATAAGTGCGATCCTATAACACGATGTCTAATGCAGCATGATGCATAATAACTTAAACAGGATTTCTAAATGCACGGCATGGTTGCAATATGGTGAGTGCATGAATAACGAATTGTGTTAACACGTTTACCCTAAGGCAGGATTCTAAATGAAATTTCAGAACATATTTACATGGGCAGAATCACATAATAGCAACTTATTTTATTGTTATTATCTACCCTATAGACAGGAAGTTTGGATGAGATACTGAAAACAATACATATAAATCCTAAATAGCATGATATCTAACGCACGACATGGTTGGCATGTTGTACCTAAACATGGATGCTATTGCGCATAGAGAAAGTAAATCTAGGAACATGATTTCTACCCTGGATTATACTACAGCATGCATATTACCCACCCCTTTTCACTATCCAACCCTAGAGTCGTTTACAAATAATTATTACAGGCCTTCGAATAGGAGATGATAAGAGGCCATGGTTTCCGGCGAGGGAGGTGGCCGGAGAAGGTGGATAGAGTCCATCGGAGGGGAGTGGAAAAGAGAAGGTTCTAGAGATAACCAGAGATAAAGAGAGGGAGATAGAGAGACCGGTTGAGAGAGAATGAGAGGGGGGAAACGAGAGACGGGGTAGTCATTAGGGGGTTAAATTAGGAAGGGGCTGATCTGGACCGTTGATTCAAAATAATCAACAACTCAGATGGAATGGGGATTGGGACGGGTAGGATAGGGTATTGGGCTTGGGGTCTGGTGGGTTATTTAATTTGGACCAGATTTAATTAGGCTATAATTTAAATAAGAATGGCTAATTGTTAAATACCCATCAAAATTAGATAAATAATTAATAAAAATAGCTAATAATTAGATAAAATGAAATTAAAGCTAAATAGGTAAAATTAAGGTAATTAACTAATATTTACAATATAGAATGACTGATTATTGAATTAAAATAGCATAAAGTGTACAATTAGGCTATAATTGCAAAATTATTGTATTTATAGCCAAACAATGCCAAATTGGCTATTTTGTAAAATAATTAAATCCTAATAGGCTTAAAAATGATATATTGAGCTAAGAAATCCTTTGAAATTACTTGTAATGTAATTTATGAATAATTATTGGAGATAAAGTACTGAATAAATTAGAAAATAAATAAACTAATAATAATACGGAAAATTATGGAAAAATACCAATTATTATAAAAAGTGATTTTTGAAGGTATATATGTAAATTTAGAAGTAGTTTGAGGAAAAAATTGGGTATCGAGCTGCAAAATCATTTCCAACTTCTGCTGCAGCTGAGACATCGAAGTGTTAGCCTTCGAAGTAAGGCCAAGAAGACCATACTCTGTTAAAATCACAGTTACCTGCTCATCTAGCTCGGTCTCGTTTTCCCGAGCTTTGGCCAATTCAGCCCGAAGGTCCTTAAGCTCCTCCTCCTTTTCGCTACAGAGAAGCCTCAAGGCCTTCTCTTCACCGGAAACCTTCCTAAGCTCGGCCTCATGCTGGCTCAGCTCGGCTCTAAACTTGGCAATGGCCTATACGTGAAATGAATATATCTCAGTTAAAAAAAAAGGGGGGGGAGGGGGAAGAAAAGAGAAAATTACAACAATGAAAGCTGGTATTTACCCGAGAAAAGAGACATTGAGCCTCTTCGAAGAGGGCGGATGCATCGCTAAGGTCAACAACATCGTCAACCCTGGTGAAACAATCCTAGAAAGGGTTTTCCTCGAGGACCTTGCTCGGGTCGGGTGTTTGCAGAGCCCGAGCATCCTTTATTTTCTCGTCAGAGTAGGACAGTAGAGAAAGTGAATGACCCATTGTCACGGCCCCGAGCTCCTCACTCGGGGCGCTATGATTAGCTTCGACCCTCTCAGCACTTGTTCCCTTCGGCGTATTTGTTGAAGGAGGAGGTACGATCTCGATCTCGGGGGACTTGAGGGCTTTACCTAAATCTTTTTCCGGAGACGAGGCCTCAAGTTCGGAGGGCTTGACGGCCTCGATTGGTTTTCTAGTTCGGGGTACCAACGCCGTTTCTTCACCCTCGTTCTTTTCATCTTCTGGATATTGAATGGCGGGATACAAATCCGCGTGTACAAGTTTTCTCCTTGGCTTCCGAGTAGGGGTCCCCTCATCCTGTGAATCTTCGGGCTTTGAAGCCCTCTTTCTTTTGATGTCCTTCCCCGATTTCGGGATCGAGGATGCAGTCTTTTCCCCAGGCGGGGCTGGCCTCATTGCAGAGACATCTCTGATGCCTGCACAAGTAAATATGAATGAGTTGACGCCACCAAAAAATGAAAAATATCTGAAACTTGGGAAGAGAATTTACCATGGTGTTTGGCCTCCCACTTGCCCCTTGATAATTCACGCCATTTGCACTCATCATAGGTGGAGGTGACAGCTAACTTTTGGACCCAGTCCTCGAGGTCGGGGACCGCATGGGGCGTCCAAGTAGTGGCTGCAGAAAGGGCAAAGACATTATAAGATGCGGAAGCTGAATATGAATATATATTGGGAAGAAAAACTCCACTTACGATTAAAGTTCCATTTCTCCGGGAACGACATTTTATCCCTGGGGATGACATCCGAAGTCCTTACTCTGATGAACCGGCTCATCCACCCTCGATCTTTTTCCTCATCGTTGCTAGCAAAGAAGGCTTTCTTTGTTCGACATTGCAGCTTGATAAGCCCTCGAAACAATTGGGGCCGATAGAGCCGTATAAGATGGTTGAGGGTGAATTCCAACCCCTTGGCCTTTTCAGAAAAGTAGCGCAGCATGATCACGATGCGCCAAAAGGAGGGGTGAATCTGGCCGAGGGCGACCTCGTATGTTTTGCAGAAGTCGATCACTACCGGATCAAGGGGACCCAGTGTGAAGGGGTAAGTGTAAACACTTAAAACACCCTCCACTTGGGTAGTGATGCTTTCCTCGGGGCTCGGGATCTGAACCAAGACCTCGTCCCCCAGCCATAGTCCCTCTTCATGGCTTTGAGGTACTTCTTCGATATCGAACAAATATATCGAGATACATGTTCGCATCGGCCTGGGATATCGGGGGGATTATCAATGTTGAAGTCCTTTTTTATCATACAAGGACCGGGGGTGATCTCCTGAAGAGTCGGCGAAACCACCGGTTTGGCCGGCCGGGAGGTAGAAGAAGATGATGCTTTCTCTTTTTTGGGAACTGTTTTGGAAGTTTTAGCCATAACTCTAAGCTAAAGAAAACAGACGGTAGTAGAGCGTGGTGCTTTACAAGAGCTTGGTGTTTTTCCGGCACTTGAATGGCGGTGGAAACAGATGATGAGAGGAAAAGATGAAGAAGGGAGGTGATCAGAGTAAATGCGAATGAAGGAGTAAAGTTTTCAATTCAAAGAACTAGCCTCGCATTTATAGATGAGCGACGACGGTTTGGCGGCGCTAGTGGCCGACCATTACTGGCATGCATTTAATGTTTTGGGGAAGTGAAACGACGGGACGTTTCAGTCACTTCGAACGCTCACGTCATGGGAATGACATCATCATTAGAGACTCCGGAGAATCGAGGTTCAAATCGTTTCTTATCGCCTTGCTCTAAGAAACGCAGGGACTATCTGTATACGGTCAAAATCAGGCCGCCTGATTTCTCAGGCTCGTGGGATCGCCTTTAGGTCTGAGTTCAAGTAAGCTCGAGTTCGAGGTTGACAGACTAGACCCAAACTCGAGGACGGAATGTAATGCCCGAAGATAGGAGTGCGAGGAATACCGAAGTCAAATATGCTCGATCCCGAAATTGTACCATTATGGATTTGTAACAGAATGAGCTAGATTTCTGCCACGTCCCCAAAATCATGGCGCAAATCCCGGAATAGGATTGTACGATTTCGTACTAGGCAGTTAGACAGTTGTATTAAGAATATTCCTTACTGTAAATAGAAATATACCTTAGGGTTCCTCTATTATATAAAGGGGACCCCAATCATTTGTAACATCATCTTATCATTGGCAAGAATATACTATCCTACTTTTCTCTCTTACTGTTCATCAGAATTGTCCTTTACATTTATTGTTCTTACTTTATTGCTCTTAGTTCATCTCGAGGTCATTAAACTCGAGGTCACCACTGCTGAGTAACATTGGTTTGACTCACTTATTTCTTTCATTTCTACTTCATATTTCTTGAATATTAATTGGTATTGAATTTAATCACATATCTTTAAAACCACAAATCAAATTTAATTGTTACTCGTATTTTCAAGGTAAACATTATCAAATTTCGAATAAGGACATAAATAGATTTACTTCATAGTTAATATTATAAGTAAATAAATAATCTCAAAATTTTTTTTACAGGCAATAATTAAATCTTTTCATTTAATTTAAGTAAAATATGAAAATAAAATTAAAAAGTACTTAATTCTTTTAATATAAGTTAAAGATATTAAAATTCATTCAACAAATATAAAAGCATTCATCCCTAAAGTCATTATATATTAAAAAGCTATCCTAAAAATAAGAAGAAATACTTATACATTAATATCCTAAGTATTAGGTTTAACGGTTATTTTGGTATATACTATATTTTATTAAGGGTATTTTAGGTAAGAAGAAAAGTCAAAACTGCTTCTGCTTTTGGGAAGAAGCTACTTTTTTCTGCTTCTCAAAAACTGCTTCTACTTCTTCCCAAAAGCACTCCCCCCTACCCCCCCCCCCCCCAAATAAAAAAAGCTGCCAAACACCTCAAGTTAGGAAAAAAAGCGCTTTTGGGAAAAAAAGCACTTTTGGCCTCTTGAGAAGCTTGGCCAAACAGGCTATTAGTCCTGGATTTCAAATTAGCAGCTCAAAAATTCAGGACACTAAGTCCTGAATTTCAAAATGCAGGATTTTTAGTCCTGAAGTTTGGATTAATTATAAATTGTTGATATATTTTAAACAGCAAACTTAAAAGTGGCTATTGCTGCACTTCGTGAAATATTGACTAGAAAGAGGTCTCGATCTGATTTTGATAGAAAGAGTCTTACTTTAATAATTTCTTCGGAATTTGAATTAATCGTGTTAGTTACTTTTAGAATCTCACCCGAACATGTATTTTGGGTCACGAATTCGGCTTCTGATGGTAGGCTATAGCCTCGTGTTTCAGTCGCTTATTGCATTCTTATTCACTACACTTTAATTGTGCTTGAGCTTTAATTGTTAGTGTTTTGCACTTATTGTGTGTTTTATGCCTTGTAGGAGTGATTCATGAATTATGTAGATGTTGTAGAACTAATTCGAGCTATTTGGAGCTTTGAAGTCTGAGTAAAAGCCCAAAGGATTAAGCCGGGATCGTGTTGAGGGGTCGAGGATCACTTCTGGACGTTAAAAATCAAGGAAGAAGCAACAACTGAAGAAATGCACTAGTGCGACGCACTGGGCAACACACTATGCGACAACAGTGTAATTTTATGTCAGAAATTGACAAAGTTCAAAGATTGGGTTTTTGTGGTCTGACAGAAAAAAGCACTAATGCTACGCACCCTGCTAAGCGCAGTGTGACGCATGAAAAAGCAATAAGTTTGCAAATTTTCCTATTTCAGCTAGTAAAGGGTGATTTCGAGTAAAGGGTGATTTCGTTTAGGCCGACACTACTTGGTATAAATACATGGAAAAATATTATTTTCTGGACTTTTGACATACTTTAGACCTAAGGAAGCAAAGGAGGAGTTGGAGGAGCAAAACCACAAGAATTTTATCATTCCTTCCTCACTCAAGACCTGAGTTTAAATTGAATATATGTTTTCCTCTACCTTTATTATATTTGTGATGAATTACTCCATGTCTATGGAGTAGTGCCCTTTAAGGTTTGATGGATTTGGTGTATTGATATTTGTTTGTAGAGTATAACTCTAGTTTTATGTACTGAATCGTTTTTGGATGATTTAATTGTTGCATCTATATTCACCTGTTCATGTAATCGAGAGAGACATAACTTGTGATAATTTGCATTATATTGTTGGTTGAGTTCATTAATTCTTCTTAGTAATCAGAAGAGGCTAGTTGAATTATTGATTAATCCTAGTTAGGAGGATAATCGAGAGAGGTTCTCCTAAAGACCAATTTACTACGTATTCTTGCATATCTTCACGTAGCTTAAATTGGTTCATCTCGTGAGGTTGAGACTTAATCGAGAAAGGAGTTTCTACGAAACAATTGAACTAATAACCAAGTGAATCCGAGAGACTCACTTGAACATTAGAAGTGAATTAACTAGAGTTAAATCCCAGACAATTATCTTGCACTTATCCTATCAAAACCCTATCTTCTCCCATTGATATTTTTCTTTGCTTATTCATTGCTTCAATTGTCATTAGTCAATTAGCTATAGATTCTTAGTTAATTTTAGTATAAATCACATAAATCTCAACAGTTGATCATCTTGGATAGCAATTAAGCTAGAAACTACGATAATACTGTTTAACTCCAATCTCAGTGGATATGATATACTATATTTGATTAGCGAGCATAATTTAAGTGGTATTTTGCGCTCGTCAGCTTCGCATTGAAACGTTTCACTTTATAGGTAGAAAGTTTCTACCAAAAATAAGGTTCGAACTTGAAATTTCTTATTAAAGATAGAGGAAGACTTATATATTTCACCATAACTTTTGATGGTTTAATTGTGCTAGCGAATACTCTGATTGTCAATCTATCTTAACTTTTATTTTTATTTTTAAAGACAACTACTTGAGCCGGGAGTCTATCGGAAATAGCCTCTTTACCTTCATAAGGTAAGAGTAAGGTTTGCATATATTTTATTCCCAAACGCTACTATGTGAGATTACTTGTTGTTATTATTGTTATCGTAAAGACAACTACTATGTTAGAACGTGGGGAGATGGCAGGGAGAATAGAGGTCAAAGGAGTTGCGCAGTTTCTTCAATCTTTCTTCGTAACATGGCCAGCATGACTAGTACCTAGCACAGGCTGATCATTTGTCCATTTTGACGTGTGAAAAGTCACCTACTTTTTGGTATCAACTTGTTCCCTAATCTTTATAGTCGTAGATTTAGGTGAAAAGGAGTTGGAATTTGATTATTTTAGCTAATATATGTTTTGTGTGTGTGAAACTAATATTTCTTATCATGTGTAGTAGTTAACAACTTGTTTGGACGGTTGTTATTTATTGTTTCATGATGTATCGTATAATATTGTATTGTACTGTATCGTTTTGATGTATACAATGTTTGGATATATTGTATTGTTTGCCATCGTTTCATGATGTCATACATCAATAATATGAAAAATAAACTTACAATATTATAATGAAAATGTAAGGTATGAGGTAGAATTATTATATAAAAAGGTAAGGTAAAAGATAAAATAGGATTATTTAATAATAAAGAAGGAAATATAAGAGAAAAAATAAGGTAACGCGACCACACCAAATCAATCGTTCCAAAAAGTGGCGTTTTTCATCATTACATAACGACAAATTTGACGATACGATACAATAAAATTTAGGTAACAATCAAAATAAACATTATATTTAAAGTAACAATACGATTTAATACAACATGTAACAATCATCCAAACAAGCCGTAAATCCTTGCGCTGAGACACATTTCCTCTTAGTCCTACGGATTAGTATTAGCTTTTAGTCGACAACTTCTGCTTTGTTATAAATAGAATTTTATTTATGGTGAATGTCTATATTTAGAGAGAGGGTTTATTACTTGGTGGCTAAGTCACTTCCCCCCCCCCCCCCCCCCCTATAAATAGAGGGGTCCTATTCCATTGTAAATCATCCCAAAATCAATAAGAATCTTCTCTCTCTTTTTCTCTGCAGTACTCTTCTTCTTCTTTTATTGTTTCATAACACGTTATCAGCACGAGACTCTAACCAATTGAGTAGAAGCTTTGGTATTGAGCATAATGATTGTCAATTATTCCATGAACTTCCTTCATGATTAAATTCTGGATTTAAGGTAAGTATTTTATTTATTTTTCTCTTTTAGATTCTTGACATTCTATAATTTGATTTTAAATACGAGCAAAGACAATAAATTTTGATTATAACTCTAATGGAGTTAGTAAGAAATTACAACCACCCAAAGTGGTAAAATAGTTATCCCTTGCCATGATTGTGGGCAAAGAATTGAAAACTCGTCCCATTGAATTTGCTCCATTCTCATTCCCTTAAGAGAATGTGATAGCAATATGTGATAAGTCTGAAAGAAGACAAAATTATTACCATGAAGGTATCAATGGATGTGGACGTGGCAATAGACGAAATTATAATCGTCATCATTGTGATAATGAGAATAATAAGGATTCTCAAAATAATCCTTCACTCTCTGAAAGTAATATTTGTCATCGATTTGACATGAGATTTTATAAAGCACATATAGATGATTATGGTCCATTCATGATGTGAATGTGACAACATCTGATTTACGAATACATATTCATTCTTGGAGGAATATGAACGTGCTAGTGGTAGTGAATATACCACGCTCACCTCTAGAAGGAGGTTTGAGAGGAAATAAGAAAATAATGTCATTATTATGGCATAAATGGTCATTGGTCACGTACTTATTGTACGCCAAAATATTTTGGCATTGTGATTATTAAAAGACAATGGTAATGCAAGAAACATATCTTGCACATAATTTTGACCATAACCATAATGGTATAACTTTCTCTTTAAAAGAGATATTCACCATATGGATGTTGATGAATATGTGGTACTACAAAATTAATTGAGAACTCTGCAAGAGCCAATTATACTATTTTGGAGAAACACAATTAATTACCAATAAGGTATTGTGTTGTAGTAAGTCTCAAAGAAACTTATTCAGTTTCCAAAGTATACGCGAAAGCGATTGATTATATTGAGACTATAAATAAAGGAAAGATTTAATATCTTCTATTACTACAACTTGTAGCGGGGTAATATGTATGTGAAAAGCTACCCGCTTTATTCTCCAGTTTGTACTACACAAACAAAAGAATGCCACAATAAAAGGAAGTTTATTGATATAAAAATCCATATCATAATAAACTTGGAGTTTATTGATAATTGCACACGTCATGGTGTAAATCTCAAGTTTATCAATATTGATAATTTATTCAGTTGGCATAATTGGTTTACCCATATCAATTTAAGTATGACGTGCAAAAATAAAAGAGAATTCACATGGGTAAATATTAAAGAACTAGAAAGTTCTTTGCAAATTCTATTATGTTGTCTGTTCTCATTAATTAATATACCAATTAAAATTGGGATTGAATCCCATGAATGCTGAAAATATCAAAGGTGAATATGGACCCATTCACCTGCCATGTATACCACATAAGATGCATCTATGAGATGGTTACATGTGCGATTATTAATAACCCGCAACATGGTGTTTTGCAAGGTAACTTGCTCAATAATTTAATTTCGAGCATAATTTCCAGATTTTCTATTCAAGAAGTTCATCTTGATAAGTTGTTTTACATCACAGTTGGTATAGCAAAATAATTTATTAAGTGCCTCTACTTAATAGCTAAACAATTGCTTATGAGAACAAAGTCATTTATATCAGTTTGATATACGTTATATACGAAAGTATATTATTTTCTCCCCTCACAAGTGGTTCAGGGTCAGGAACCAAATAATTCCATCTTATTATTATTGATGTGCGGTGTATATTTTGATTAACACCATAACGCACAAAGATGGGTTCTCAAAGTTGAGGAAACAAGTTAGTTTTTCTAACATGAGGGGGAGACAAGATACAACAGTTGAGAAAAAGTTACATGGAATGAATTATCATTTATACATCTAGATCCCCGAATAAAATAATATGAACTTGAAGTTCATAAAAAGATAATTCATCTGCAATATATTGCAAAGCATGCCAGACGCATTTGCTGACCCAAAGAAAGTAACTATATTCTCATTGCAAATGCTCATATTAAGTCCTAGAAGGACAAAGTCTATGGTACGCTTAAAGCATATAGACAAATCGGTTTCAAATAAACTTCTTGATAAAGAAGATGAGCAAATGATCAAAATGATCATAATAAAGGAGGCAAATGATCTAGAAGATTACATGACATAATACTTCATTAAATCTCAGGAGAGGTTTAGGTACCTGAAATGAATGAAGAGATCTCTATGTTATGTCTTTATGAAAAAATATTGAAACCGCTATAAAATGTTCGTCGACGACATCTATGTTAGCGCTAAGTATAGATGAGGATCTTAAGTATGTCGAATATAGACACAAAAATACTGGACAAATGAAAGAGACACAATTCGAATAGAATTTGTTTCATACGAAAGACATATAGTTTTGGACCTTCAGTTCAAACACTTGAAAGTATGAAGCCAATGATATGTGCAATCAGTTTTCGATATCTTATTTGTCTAGCATGATATGAAAACTTGATATGCATCTAATTAAAGTCTATTATATGACTTATATGACAATCCTTGAAGGATTTAAATCGCTTGAAGCATATACAATTCTTGATCTTGAAGTACTACTTCCTCAATGCAATTTGTGCACAAATGTATCTTGCTATAACTATATGCATGATAATATGATAGCAAGAGTTTACACCTCTATGTGAAGATATTGAACTAACGATTCCAACAAGATCATATGAAGACAATCCATCTCTATCAAGAATGATGATTTCAAGGTGCAATATATTCATTCAAGTTAATATGGCTGATTTGTTTATCAAATATCTACCAAAGATCTTTTGAAGATGGTGCACAAGATTGGAATGCAAATGCTTAAGGATGTGAAGTGATGCTCTCATGAGGGGGAGTTAATACGCGTTGTACTCTTTTTTCCTTACAAGATTTTGTCCCACTGGGTTTTCCTTGCAAGGTTTTTAACGAGGCAACCAAAAGGCGTATTATTAGATATGTGTACTCTTTTTCCTTTTCTAGAATTTTTTTTCCCATTGGGTTTTCTTTTAGTTAAGGTTTTAACGAGGCACATTATCTGTTGAATAGACATTCAAGGGGGAGTGTTATAAATAGAATTTTATTTATGGTGAATGTCTATATTTAGAAAGATTCTAGGGTTTATTACTTGGTGGCTAAGTCACCCTCCCCCTATAAATAGAGGGGTCCTATTCCATTGTAAATCATCCCAAAATCAATAAGAATCTTCTCTCTCTTTTTCTCTCCAATACTCTTCTTCTTCTTTTATTGTTTCATAACATGCTTTTAATTTTTGGATGACTTTGATTTTAGGAGCTGAAAGGTCCTTTCTAGGTGGTCAAAGAGATAAAGTGCTTAACTAGCATTATAAACTATAGTTATAAACTATTATGCCAAAGAAATATGATTAGTCCTTATAATTCTGTAGGGTAAGGACCTGAAAGTATTCAGGGAGTGGTTCTCAGTATGATTTAATGGAATGAATTATCAGCATTCTTTGAATAAGATTCAAAAAAACAAAAACCCTTCACACTCTTTTTATTTGTCTTTTCCATCCATTTTACGTCACAAACAAGAGTTTGTTGGATGCACAAGGTTGGTGAAATCCAACGCTTAGATACTAGCATCATATTAATGCAATGAATGTTTAATATTAATCATATGAATGCAATGAATGGAATCCAACGCTTAGATTCTTTTCCTGGTCCATTATCACCAACTCCCTTAAAAGATTTATCTCGATCTAATATTACATCAAACCAATAAATGCAAGACATCACTTAAACATGGCGTGTTCAACATTATCATATGAATTGCCTGCACATTTGGTTGTGCCTACCTTACTATTTTTTTTCCCGAGTCAATTATTACCACCCCTCTTTAAAAGTCACTCTCATATTCAGCGTTTGCACCATATCGATAAATGCAAGACATATCTGGTAAATTACTTTTCACTTAACTTTGATGTTATATTCTCACTTTAAATTTGTAACTCTTTAGGTTAAATTACTTGTTAGGCGAACGCCAAGTGCATAAGTACTTCCCCTTTGGTAGTAGCTAGTAAAAAGGGCAGCCCGATGCATAAAGCATCCAGCATTCACGTGGAATTTGGGAAGGTCTACACCCCTAGAGGTGTGATGTAGACAACCTACCATAATGCAAGCATTAGTGTTTACTTTCACGGCTTGAACCGGTAACCTATAGGTCACACGGAGATAATTTTACCGTTGCTCCAAATCTCCCCTTCTCAGGAAGTAACTAGTCACTAAGAAAAATCATCTGAGACTATACCTTATGTGCAATTTATCTACACAGGAAATTTGCAAGGCAACACTTCAGTACTCCTGCCTTTCTTGAAGGAGAAAGCAAATAAACAATTGATAACAAAAATTACAAAATTCTTTAATCGTATCGCTTACAAGTTCTTAACTAAATTTTTTTTAAAAAAAAGCAAAGAAATTTCTACTTAACAAAGACAACACCCATTACCTGGTATGGCAGAACTAGAAGACAATCTGCTGCTACCAAAATCTTAACTAGAAGCTCCCCTGTTAACTTCTGCTAACAAGTATACCTTTCTCGGCCTTTTGGCTAAGATCACGTGTAGTAGAGCTTCTCCTAACAGTAAATAATGAAAGAATTGAGTTGAACAAACACAAGCTACATCTGTACACGATGACTGCAAATCTATATTTTGTAATCTGCATGTAGGAAGCTTTCGTAAGGCGTTCCCTTGAGTGTCTTTTCAACATCAACCCAATTTTCGACTTGTGAAGACAAGGGACCCTTGTGTATCTTCACTTGACGGCTGTGAAGGTCCCTTCTAGGAACTTTTAGGAAATCTTGAACATCGTACAGTATCTGCAAGGAAAGCGGTAAACTAGAAAAGTAAGCATCGGGAACAAGATGAACTTTGATGCTATGGGACTACAAGTTCGGGGTTATGGTAAAATATGCGAACTCTTACTGTTTGATTTTTTATTATGTCTTCGTAGTACAAGATAATATGTCGAGTGCTATTGAAGTATTCCACGGCTTTTGTAGCCATGTCGTCTACTTGCTTCAGATTGGGGATCAGCAAAGTTGTGTTTATCGTAGGTTTGTAACTTGCAAGTATCTCAGCCTGAATAATAAAATTGTATTTCTTAAGACACCATAGCGACATAAAAGTATTGGTGTAGACAAGAGAGAAATAGAGTTGCGAAGACTGACCTCTTTGGGAGAATGCACATGAGACTTGTGGGTTCCATTTAACAGCTTAGCGTTCTGATCATAGGAATTTGCCAGCATTGAAACCATTCTGCGCAAAAGATTTCTTCTGAAGAGAAAGATAGCAGAAACTCCTCGAGTTCTAAAATATTCAACAATTTGCTCATGATGCTGCATCAGACCCTGTAATGACATTCAAATGGAAATGCAATCAATTGCATTCTCCATAAACATGACGACAGAAAACAGTTGAGAAGAGACAGGCAAAAGAGAGAAAAAAATGAAAAAGAACGCAAAGTCCCCCCCCCCCCACCCCCACCCCCACCCCAAAAGTAAGGCATTTACAATCTAATTTCGAATTTTCTGCAATTGCAAATGACTGGTGAATCCACACCCTGTAACAAAATAATAATAGTTTTAACGACCATCTTCACCTTTCAAACAAAAAAGGTCGAGGGGCAGGGTGCGGGTGGAGAAACTAAGAAGCCAAGCATTAAAACCTGGTACTTGTAACTATTTCATAGTAATCATATGTCATTAAAAAGAATCGAGATAACACAATGCGAATGATTCTTTTTAGACACATCTTACTCATTGTTCAAGCATTAGCTTCACATACACTCTATACAATATCTTTTTTGATCAGTAATCAAAACTTTTCATCAATCTCCCAATATCCATCCACTAAGAATGTATGATAGTGCTGGCCGCTGGGTGTTATTCATCAACTTTATACCATATCAAGCTCAACAGTCAAGAGATAAGCTACTTTCAATAACTAAATAATTCTACTAATCCTAAGATTACGTCAAGATGCCAAATATATACAACAACTATGCCTCAATCCCGAATTATTTGGGCTCTATACATCCAAAAAGCATATGAAAAAATGAAAACAAAAATGAATACAAAGTAATCAGCATATATCTCATAGAATTTACATCAGAAATTTCAATAAAGAGCTTACCTGATTAAGCATCCACTTGAGTCCAACTGCAGCTGTACATTCATTCTTGGAAGCGCTTGTGAAAAAGTCTAGGTTATAAAGTTTGTCCAGCGTATCCAAAATTGTTGACACGTTACTTTTCCGGACTTTAACAGAAAAAATCTCCCCATTAGAGCTTATATTCATATGACTGTTTAACAATGTCTCAAACCATCCACTACCAGATCTCTGAGTCGATAAAATTGCAAAATACCTTACAGGATTGCAAGCACATTCTGCACTGAATATATAACAGACAGCAACTCAGTAATTTTATCCACAAAGAGAAACCCAAAACATTAGAAAAAAGGAATATTAAATGTCTCACCGGCTAAAAGTCTTTGGCTTGGGGAAGTGCACGTAAGATTTTTCTGTAGGTTCAATGTCAGTTGCCTCACATGGCTTTTCAACCACATGAACACTTAATAACCGTCCGCTGGAACGCACACCAATTTGTTTCAAGCCGATTGAACATATATAAACTCCACATACCATTGCGAAGATTAAGACCACCAGTCTCAACATCAGTGGAGATTTCTTTGGTGGCTTTATGATGAAGGAGTCCTGAATTGAATCAGAAGATAAACTGCTAAGGACTCTCAAGTCTTCTTTAACTTTTTTAAATCATCAATCTCAGTATAAAATAAGCTGCTAAAAAATGTTATCAAACGATCGATCAATCAAGCACGCCTCAATCCCAAACTAGTCTATATCAACCCTTGTATACATTCCACTAGGCTAATCTCGTTCCAACTTTTTTGTTCTCGAGAATCCTAAGTACCACGTAATAAGTAATAGGAGCTCCTCATAAAAATATGACAAAAATCAAGATCAAAGAGCATATCAAAAGGGGTCATTCAATCAAAGTAAACACTACAATCTAGAGTATCTTAAGGCATTTCACAGCCTAGAGAATCCATATCCGTCCTACATTCTTTTAATGAAAAAGATAGATGATAATCCAATCTAACATTACTATTGTACATATTTTACAATGATAACTAAAGAAAGAGACAAGGAATAAAAAGAGAAGCTTGAGCTTACTCTCACTAAATGCTAACAATAATTAAAAGTCCTAAACTTTAAGCAACTAGAAGACAAATTAGTGTGATGCAGAAGAATCTCAGATTCTCATTGTACAAAACTGAGCTTAAAACAAATTTTAAGCCTAAAGAAACAAAAAAAACAATAAAGAGAAAAGCTAAGTTTCCTGCTCTTAAATATTAATAACAACAAAAAGACCAAAACTTTAAGTAAATAATCAACAAATCTCTAAGGTAAAGAAGAAACCCAAATCAAAATCCAAAAAGGAAAAAGAATGAAACTTTACAACCAAAATCGAATAATCAAGAAAATAAAAAACAAACCTTGGTGAAAAAACAAAAATCGTCAGCCATATTTGGGGTTAGCTCAGTTTCAAATATTCTTTCCCATATTCTTCTCAGCTTTATTCATCTCTATAGATTCCAAACACATGCATTACATATGTTAAAAGAAATATATATGAAGAACCAGAAAATAAACCAAAGATATGAGCTTTTTTGTTTCTCGTGAAGAACAATGTAATGTTTTTGGATTTATTGCTTAGATTTGTTTTCAGATTTGCAGCTTCTTTTGTTTTCTTTTTCTTTTTCCTGTTTTCCTGCGTGCAATTTGCCATTGGAAAAAGAAGTGAAAGGAATGGAAAGGGACTGTCAAAAACGGTGTCGTTTTGATTCTGTGTTGATTTTGTCAAGGGAATCAAATCATTCTTTTTTGAATTTCTTTAATGATTATAAAATATTGGTAGTACTAATAAATTGCCGTTTGCTTTAACGGCAGAGAACGCGACTTACGAGGAATACTCACGCCTTTCATTTTCTGACATTAGCTTTTTAATATCCAAATCATTATTCTTTTGAATTGGAAGTAATATCTACTTATTTAAATTCAAGAAAAAAGCCTCTTTTATTAATAACTAATAATGGTATTTGAGTAGGAGATTGGCATACTTAACATGGAAGATACTTGTCTCAAAAGCCTATGCATTGAAATTAATACCAATTTAGATAAGAACGTAAATAATAGAAGCACTTAATTCATATAAGCTATAGTAAAAGTTAAGGTTTATATATATATATATATATATATATATATATATATATATATATATATATATATAATATAATAAAAGAAGAATATTGTAAAGAAATAGAGAGAGAATTCTTATTGCTTTTGGGATGAATTACAATGGAATAGAACCCTCTATTTATAGGGAGAGGGTGACTTAGTCACCAAGCAATGAACCCTAGAATATCTCTAAATATAGACATTCACCATAAATACAATTCTATTTATAACACTCCCCCATGAATGTCTATTCAACAGATAATGTGCCTCGTTAAAACCTTAACTAAAATAAAACCCAGTGGAAAAAAAATTCTAGAGAAGGAAAAAGAGTACACATGTTTAGAAATACGCCTTTTGGTTGCCTCGTTAAAAACCTTGCAAGGAAAACCTTGTAAGGGAAAAAGACTGCAACGCGCATTAACTCCCCCTGATGAGAGCATCAATTCACATCCTTGAGCCTTCGCATCCCAATCTTGTGCACTAGCTTCTTGAAGGTTGACGTCGGCAAAGATTTGGTGAATAAATCCGCCATATTAACTCCAATGAATATGTTGCACCTTGAAAATCCTCGGCATCACATTATCATGCTTATAGTTATAGCAAGATACCTTTGTGCACAAATTGCACTTAGGATGTGGTCATTCGTGACCAAAAAATTCTCCAAGAATTGCATATGCTATCAACATTTTAAATTGTTCATGGATTGCCATATAAGTATAGTCAATAAGCCATATAAATAGAGTTTAGATTTACATCAAGTTTTCATGTCATGGCAGACATATAAGATACATAAAGGTGATAGCACACACCATTGACTTTATACTTTTAAGTGTTTGAACTGCAGGTCCAAAACTACTTGTCTTTCATATGAAACCAATTCTATTTGAATTGTGTCTCTTGTATTTGGATAATATTTTTGTATCTTTATTCGACAGACTTAACATCCTCATCTATATTTAGCGCTATCATAGATGTCGTGGACGAAAATTGTATATCGGTTCGAACCTCCTTATTTTTCATAAAGATATAACATCGAGATCTCTTCATTCATATTTTGAGGTACCTGATTCTCTCCTAATATTTTATGAAATGTTATGTCATGTGATCTTCTAGATCACTTGCCTCCTTATTATGATCATTTTGATCATCTGCTCATATTCTTTATTAAGAAGTTTATTTGAAACTGATTTGACTATACGCTTTAAGCGTACCATAGACTTTGTCCTTCTAGGACTTAATAGGAGCATTTGCAATGAGAATATAATTACTTTCTTTGGGTCAGCAAATGCGTCTGGCATGCTTTGCAATATATTGAAAACGAATTATCCTTTTATGAACTTCGAGTTTATATTATTTTATTCGAGGATCTAGATGTAGAAATGATAATTCATTCCACGTAACTTTTTCTCAAATGTTTATCCTTTCTCCCCCTCATGTTAGAAAAACTAACTTGCTTCCTCAACTTTGAAAATTCACATTTGTGCGTTATGGTATTAATCAAAATATACCCCGCACATCAATAATAATAAGATGGAATTATTTTGTTCCTGACCCTGAACCACTTGTGAGGTGAGAAAATAATATACTTTCATATATAACGTATATCAAACAGATATAGATAACTTTGTTCTCATAAGAAATTGCTTAGCTATTAAGTGGAGGCACTCAATAAATCATTTTGCTAAATCAACTGTGATGTAAACCATTTTATCAAGATGAATAATCTTGAATAAAAAATCTGGAAATTATGCTCGAAATTAAATTATTGAGCAAGTTACCTTGCAAACACCATGTTGCGGGTTAATAATAATCGCACATGTAACCATCTCATAGATGCATCTTATGTGGTATACATGGCAGATGAATGAGCCCATATTCACCTTTGATATTTCCAGTATTCATGGGATTCAATCCCAATTTTAATTGGTCAATTAATCAATGAGAACAAGCAAATAAGAGAATTCGTAAAGAACTTTCTAGTTCTTTAATATTTACCCATGTGAATTCTCTATTATTTTGCACATCATACTTAAATTGATATGGCTAAACCAATTACGCCAAATGAATAAATTATCAACATTGATAAACTTCAAATTTATACCATGACGTGTGCAATTATCAATAAACTCCAAGTTTATTATGATATGAGTTTTTATATCAATAAACTTCTCTTTATTGTGGCATTCTTTTGTTTGTGTAGTACAAACTAGAGAATAAAGCGGGTAGCTTTTCACATACATATTACCCCGCTAAAGTTGTAGTAATGGAAGATATTAAATCTTTCCTTTATTTATAGTCTTAGTATGACCAACCGCTTTCGCGAATACTTTAGAAACTCAATAAGTTTCTTTGAGACTTGCTACAACACAACGTCTTATTGATAATCAATTTTCTCCAAAATAGTATAATTGACTCTTCTAGAGCTCTCAATTAATTTTGTACTACCACATATTCATCAACATCCATATGGTGAATATCTCTTTTGAAAAGAAAGTTATACCATTATGGTTATGGTCAAAATTATATGCAAGATATGTTTCTTGCATTAATGTTATTCTTTAATAATCACATTACCAAAATATTTTAGCGTGCAATAGGTACGTGACCAATGACCATTTATGCCATAATAATGACATTATTTTCTTATATCATCTCAAACCTCCTTCTAGAGGTAAGTGCGTGGTATATTCACTACCACTAGCACGTTCATATTCTCCCAAGAATGAATATGTATTCATAAATCAGATGTTGTCACATTCACATCATGAATTGACCATAGTCATCTGTATGTGCTTTACGAAATCTTATGTCAAATCGATGACAAACATTAACTTCATAGAGTGAAGGCTTATTTTGAGAATTCTTATTATTCTCATTACCACGATAATGACGATTATAATTTCGTCTATTACCACGTCCACGTCCATTGATACCTTTATGGTAATAATTTTATCTTCTTTCAGACTTATTACATATTGCTATCACATTCTCTTAAGGGAATGAGAATGGACCAAATTCAATGGGATGGGTTTTCAATTCTTTGTGCTCACGATCATACATGACTTTGATCATGTCAAGACATAAAATTTTACCACTTCGAGTGGTTATAATTTCAAACTAACTCCATTAGAGTTATAATCAAAATTATTTTCTTTGCTTGTATTTAAAATCAAATTATAGAATAAAAGAGAAATATACGGTAAAATACATACCTTAAATCCAGAATTTAATCATGAAGGAGTTCATGGAACAATTGACAATCATTATGCTCAATCCCAAAGCTTCTACTTAATTTGTTAGAGTCTCGTGCTGGTAACGTGTTATAAAATAATAAAAGAAGAATATTGCAAAGAAAGAGAGAGAGAGAATTCTTATTGCTTTTGGGATGAATTACAATGGAATAGAACCCTCTATTTATAGGGAGAGGGTGACTTAGCCACCAAGCAATGAACCCTAGAATCTCTCTAAATATAGACGTTCACCATAAATATAATTTTATTTATAATATATATATATATATATATATATATATATATATATATATATATATATATTT
>NW_017671239.1:128555-195285 GCF_001879085.1 Nicotiana attenuata
TATATATATATATATTTGATGTTATACTTGCATTAAATTTATTATTTGTTGATATTATTTTATTCTGATTAACGATTTGTTTCGTTGTACATGCAGAGTTATTTAATCCCTATTGAATATGAGAATTTTAGTACTCCTCCGTTCACTTTTACTTGGCACGTTTTGACTTTTCACACCCCTTAAGAAATAATAAATGAAGTGAATAATTTACCATGATACCCATATTAATTGATGCATATTTTATGGATTTGAGAAAAGATTTGAAATGAATAATAAATACTATGGGTAAAACGGGAATAAATTTGTTGTCTTCTCTTGATATGCGTAAAGTGCCAAGTAAAAGTGAACATCTATTTTTAGTATACATGCCAAGTAAAAGTATACGGATGGAGTAATTTGGTCGGTGCTTAGGTATATGCACTTTCATCTTGTTAGAGTATTTATTCTTATCTTGTAATTTTCTCATTTTTTTCCCGATGTATAATAAAAATAATATAAGAAAAATACTACAATAGTAAATACTATTGGAGCGCCCGTTCCGCTGAAGCCTGAAGCTGCGGTCTTCGGTTTGACCCCTGCTTCTTCTGCTGCAGCTTCGCTGGCGCTTATAATTTCTTGTTCTTTCTTTGTGGTCTTTTCAAAAAAAAAAAAAAAAAAAAGTTTAATTAAATGATATTGGAAGTTTATATATTTAATTAACTTTTGAACTTTCTAAAAGATAACGTCCCTTCTTCCTTTTTATTTTCTTTATGAAAAAAAGGGGGGTTGCTGAAAGCCTTTAAAGAAAGTATAAAATACTAAAACAAGAACATGAAACTTCTTACTATTAGACTGGATATGCAGGAGATCTAGAATAGTTACGTAAGAATAAATTTATAACAAAAAGAGTGATGTACAGACTATCTTTAATTAAAATCGATGTAGTTTTATGTGTGATAACATAATAATTATAATATTTACTAGGTTACTAATTAATATTATTACAAAAATTTACCAACAACAACGACAAACTCAGTATATTCTCACACATGGGGTGTGGAGAGGATGGTGTGTGCGCGGTCTTTCTCCTACTTTGTGTAGGTAAAGAGGTTGTTTTCAAGAGACTCTCGACTCGAGCAAGCACAGTCACAACAAGGAAAATTGAAATATAAAAATAACTTATAAAGGATCTAAATATATAAATATTGATGAAGCCGTCTAATGCATAAAACTTAAATCCTAATGAAATACGTATCTTACGAGGCAGCAGAGAAGAAGCAATCGAAGGTCCCCAAACTCTAAACAACAACAACAACAACTACCCAGTAAAATCCCACAAAGTGGGGTTTGGGAAGGGTAATGTGTACGCAGACCTTACCCCTACCTCGATAGGGCAGAGAGGCTGTTTCCGATAGACCCTCGGCTCAGAAAGACGGAAATAAAAAAAAACAAGAAAAAAAAATAACTTCTGTTTTTCTGTTTGTGGACAGTTATATTGAAAATCAACTCTCTATTTCTTTCTTTTTTTCTTGGTTCTACATTAAGAGACTTCTAAAAAAAGAAATTTCTAGTCCTTTTGTTCCGCAATTGTTATCGAAATTTCTGCTACAAAGTTTTTTTTCTTCGTACACGTATTATTACACGGTTGTATGTAAATTGTAATAACAGAGTCTGCACCCACTCATATATAGTCATGATCATGCAATAAAAATATAATTCTGAGGTAAAGTAAGAGACGAACAATTAAGATTATGTGAGCTATATGTATACGTCCTACTGAATAACTTGTCCTAATCATCTAACTACTCCAATATTATTAAACAAAGTAGCCAATTAGGAACTAATTAAGACCTTTGAACCAAAAAATTGAGTTTAGAAGAATTTAATATTAGCCATGTTTATCCGTTAATTATAGTTACATGGTTTATAGACAAGCGAACCGATTTGATCCAAAAATGATAAAGAAATAAGATAAAAATAAGACTTAGCAATAGAAATTGAAAGAGATGACAAGCCTGGTTTCCGAGCGCAGTGTCTCCTAGGACAAAAATAAAAGCGATAATAAAGACCAAATAAAGTTGTTTAATTGAGAGCTGAAGTAAATAGCATCTGTTTCTCCAAGAATTTCCTGTGTTACAATAGCTGCTGATACCTAGAGAAATAAGATCATATGATCAAGCCTCACTTAAATGATAATAAAGGAGTCATTGATAAATATGTAACTACATGTCATAAATGCAAATATTCTCTGTAATGGTTGCTCATTTAATGTTAGAGAATATTCTTCTATTGAATGCTATTTGATGATAAATACTCGATCTGTTCTCGTTGACCACGCTCCCTTCGGGATTTACCCGATATCAATTGCAACTGCCGTATCTGGTACTGGTTGTTATTTGACTCGCCTTTTACCTGTCTTCGGTTCCACGTATCATGCTACCATTCAACCATTTATTATAAACCAATTTTACCTCATACAAGCCCTAAGAAATATTTTTAATGATGAAAAAAGCTTAAATGTTAAAGTACTTAATTAATTTGTATATGTAATAGAATAATGTATGGACTCTTCAAAATGCTGGTGCATTCGTTCGGATCCTCCAAAAATACACTATTTTTAAAGGATCCAATAGGCAGCCGTCGATATTTACGGGAAGTTCAAGCAACATAGGCGCTTGAGGAACACATCCTGGCATCATCAGATACAACAAAAGAATAATGAGTAGAAGGAGTTGAATCAAAAGAGGGTGAAGACAAATTCAGATAAAGCAATGCACATCTTTTTAAGTTAAAGTATAGCAACCAGAGTATTCAAACATATAAAGAAACTCCTAAAAGTCAATGCAAAGTCTTTGTAAATAAAGTAAAATTCAATATTCAATCACTCATCGAAACGTGGTTGCCACATCAGTTGATTATAGACTAGCCCCAGAACACCCTTTACCCGCGTGCTACATTTATTCTTGGGCTGTTATCAAATAGGCTGCTTTACATATTGAAGTGTGTGACTATCTCGTTTCAACAGAAAAATTTATTGAGGAGCCATGGTTCAAGGATCATGTTGATTTCTCGCGTGTTTTCTTGGCTGGTGACAGTGCGGGTGCCAATGTTGTACATGACATAGTGGTTCGACCAAGTGCTAGTGAAAAGCCACTAGGGTATGGTTTTATGATTGTTGGTATATATGGCATTAATCCATCCCTTTTTCGGTAACAATGAACCTGATGAATATTGTTCGTATGTTTTCCAGAATGTACAGGACTTGATGATCCGAAGTTAAATCCAGCAGCTCATCCGAGGTTACTGTCCAGTGTTATTTGTCTCAGAATTATGGTTTTTACTGCATATTAGGACTTTCTAAGAGACATGAGTTTGACATTACGAGGCACTGAAGAAGGAGAGGATGGTGTTTTGATGGAAATGCTAGTTGACTTCTTTAATTAGAAGATCTGAAAGATAGAACATGTTGAGACACAACTTGCTGATATTCATTGACGTCATATTTCTACTATCTGCAGATATATTTTGAGTGACAATGATAATATAAGGCTGTATGGTGGGCCGGTCTGGGACCGGGACCGGACCGGGCCCGCGGTCTTAACGGGCTAAATGGTCCCGGCGGGCCGGTCCTGGTGGGCCGGTCCCTGATGGTGTAGAAAGCCCGTGGCGGGCTGGTCTCTTGCGTGAGGCCCACGAGACCGGGACCGCTAAGCCCGGGACCGGCAGGCGGTCCTGGGCCGGTTCAACCGGGCCTAACGGTCCTAACGGGCTCCAACGGCTCTTTTCAAAAAAAAAAAATTTTTTTAAAAAAAAAAAGACCAACGGCAGATTTTAAATCTAGCCGTTGGCCTTTAATTTTCAACCGTTTGGAACTTTAAAAAATAGCAATTTGGCCCCAAACTTTATTTTAACCCCAAACTTTATATAATTATACTTTTTTCCAATTCTCAACTATAAATACCCCTCATTCTTTCATTTTTACTCACAAATTCATCAATCTATTCTCAATCTCTCTCAATCTCTCTCAATCTATATCTAATTTCCTCTTCTATAATTGCTTATTTTAATTATTGCAATTTCGTGAAAAATTGTGAATTGGTGAATTGGAGTATTAAAGTCTTCAAGTCTTCAACGATTTTCAATTTTCAAGAAGTTGTTCGGCAATTCGGTAAACTCGTTCCAACTCTTAAGTTTTAAGAATATATTTTTGTGTGTTTAGTTTGCATAATTGTAATTAATATGGCATTTTCTTTGAAAAAAATGTTTGGTGGTAAGGGAAAAGCTAAAATTGGTGAAAGTAGTCTCCAACCTACTACCCTTCCCCCGGCTCCCCGACCCAGACCTATTATCCGTCCTGCTGCTCCTATTATTGTTGATAGTGATAACCCTTGTTTTCAATTTTCCGATAGTGAATTTTGCCATAATGTTGCACAAGGTGAACAATTAAATGAAGAAGTTATAAATGCTCTTTATCCTAATCAAACTATCTTAGAAAATGATGAGGAAAATGAGGATGTAGATGAAACCCAACCGGATTTAGATGATTCACCTACTAGTCATGTTAATAACCCAACTGATGCCCCGCCTGACTCACCTGTAGAAACCCCTACTTTTAATAGACAACTTTCTAAACGCCTAGAAACATCATTAGTTTGGAATTTTTTTACTCAAGTAAGAGAACAAAATAAGGCTAGGTGTAAAACTTGTGGGAAATTGCTGGCGCATAAATATACTGGAGACCGTAGCGGTACAGGTAGTTTGGCTAGGCACATACAAACACACCCTAGAGATACAGTTAAATATTTACAAATGAAAGCGCAGCAAGAGGGGACAAGTGTAGATACTGCGGTTAACCCTAGTACAGGTTCAAATCTAGTTCAACCAGGAATTAACACTGTGACCGGTGGTATTTTATATTACGATCCTAATAAAGATCGTGAAGAATTAGCAAAGATGGTTACCGTTATGTGCTTACCATATACTTTTCCTTCTAACCCTAATTTTGTGCATTATATTAGAAAAGTTTTTAATCCTACTTATAAAGGTTGGCCTCGCGCAACAGTTAAGAGCGATATTTATAAATATAAACATGAATATGAACAATATTTGCGGTATTTATTTACTCATATAACTAATCGGATTTCTATTACTACTGATATTGGTAGAAGTAATAATGACTGTGATTATCTAACTGTTACAAGTCATTGGATAGACGAGGAGTGGATAATGCAAAAACGCATTATTGCGTATAGAATAATTAATTCACGTCACACAGGTAAGTTTATTGCTAACACTGTTGCAGATATTTGTAGATATTTTTGCATTAGAGATAAAATAATGGCAATTTCTATGGATAATGCTTCTAGTAACACTAGTGCTATAGGCATACTTACAACAATACTAAATCCTGCATTTAGTAATTGTTTCCATGTGAGATGTATTTGTCACATTTACCATTTAATCGTCGGTGATGGTATGAGAATTTTAAATTTAGAAATTGAAAAGGTTAGAATGGCTCTTAATTGGCTTTTTTATTCAAACCGTAGAAGTAGACTTAGAGAGTATTTTAGAAAATGTGATGAATTTGGCCTTAGAGAAAGAAAGGTTCCTAAACCTTGTCCAACTAGATGGAATTATATGTACGAAAGTTTAGTAGTTGCATATGAATATAGAAACCCAATTAATGCAACGTTTAATGCTCGTGTTGGTGGTGAGGATGATGATGAAATCCTTACAAATCAAGATTGGACGAATGTCAAAATTCTTATAGATTTTTTAGAACATTTTCAAATTGCTACAAATGCATTTTCTGGACAATATTATCCTACTATTTCAAATTGTTTAGTTTATATTGCAGCACTATGTGATTTGTTTGTTGAATTTTCGGAGGGTGGGGAAATTTATCAACTTGCTATAAATGCTAAATGAAAGAAAAGTTTTAAAAAATATTTTTTACCCTAATTCCCCCTATTTATGGTGTTGCTGCATTGTTAAACTCCTACATGAATTAGAGGTCCTCACTTTTGGTACACAAATATTTATAAGGCTTTAGATCTTTCAGTTGAGGAATTTTCTACACTTGCAGAGGCAAAAGCCTCAATTAAAATATAATGCTAAACAATCTTATAATGCTTATCAACTTGCGTTAGATAATGCTAGGCCAAATGTTCCAACCCCTACTTCGTCTATTCACAATCATCTAAAAGAGCTGCGGGCCTAAAAGCACTTAAATCTTGACGAGTTTAGGGTTCTCAAGGTGATAATTTGTGAGACTTCACATCTAAATGAGCTTCCAAGTTTATTTGTCGCAGGACTTGAAAAGAGAATCCAACGGCACCTTTGATCTTTGGAATGGTAGAAGCAAGGGAAAAAACATTTCCGGTTCTTGCAAGGATGGCTCGGGATATTTTATCTATTCAAGCTTCAACAGTTGATCAGAGACGCTTTCAGTCAAGCAAGACTTCAAATAGGTGATCATAGAGCATCTATGAGGGAGAGCTTGGTAAAAATCAGTACTATTCAGAGATTGGATCCGCTTCGAAAGAAGAAACTTTGGTACTTGCAGAATCACAACCGGAGATAGACGAAGCTTATGAGAAATGATAGCGGAACTTGCGGAGGATGCTGTTCGCCGGCAAGCGGTGATGAACAAGCTTCTTTTCCGCACACCACAACGGAACCTCCTCCGAACCTTGAAGGATTTATGAGATTTGTTAGAGATACAATGTAGATTATGGTGTAACTTTGTACTTTGGCATATCTTCTTTAGTTTTTTTCTTTTAATG
Source organism: Nicotiana attenuata (assembly GCF_001879085.1). Lineage (NCBI taxonomy): Eukaryota > Viridiplantae > Streptophyta > Magnoliopsida > Solanales > Solanaceae > Nicotiana > Nicotiana attenuata. The sequence goes on from NW_017671239.1 coordinate 135,320, forward strand.
GTGTATTAGTACCTTGTTGTCTCATTCCATTGGGGGAAGAAGACTAGAAAGATATGCATTTTTGGTAATAAAAATTATAGACATGCCCCTTGAATATCTCTTTGCAATATTTTTTTGTCTTAACTTGCAATTATTTATAAGCTATGATATATATACATAACATACAATATATACTACAAGAAAATATATAAGGGAATATATACATAACATACAATATATACTTACAAGAAAATATATAAGGAATATATATACATAACATACTATATATAGTATACTATATATAGTATACTATATAGTATACTATATATATTATATTTACATGAAGAAGTAGTACTATATATACTACAAAACAGATTTTTCAAAAATGAGGGCCCCACCCCAATGACCACCAACGGTCATATTAATTGCACAAATAGCGTTTTTTTTTTCAATTTAGAAAACTAACCTTCTCTAACACTATAAGTATCCCACTCTTTCTTCATTTCAATACTCAATACTCATTTCTCAATCTAAATTTCTCTCAGTCTCTCAATCTCCAATTTTCAAGACTTCAAGTCTCAATCTCAATTTTCAAGTTAAATCATGCCTCGTTTCGGAAAGAGTGCGCTTATTTGTTTCGCAATACTATGAAGTGCTTGAAGAAAATGAAAGAAGGCCAAATATTAAAAGTGCAAGAACTGTGGAAGAGTCTTAAATTTTCGTTCAGGGTGTACCACAGGCATTTTAAGGAGGCATATAAAGTATTATGTTAAGGGTATTTATCCGCAAATTCGTCTTTAAGATTTTTCAACAATTTGTGTTATTTTAAAATTATTAGACGTATTTATGCTTCATGTTGTACTTTGTTATTAATTTATTATGCATGCCAATTTAGTTTTACTATTGATTTGTTATTTTACATTTTCGTCAAACACTTTAATAATTAGATTTCTATATTATATATACTACATATATTTATATAGCCATGCATAAGAGCAATTTATATATATACATACACATATGGTTTACAAGAAATTACCTTAAATAAAAAAAATTTAAAAAAAAAAGTCCGGAAATAAAAAAAGCCCGTTAGGCCCGCTAAGCCCACGAGCCCGACCCATTTAGCCCAGGACCATATGGGCTTAGGCCCGTCACGGGCTGGTCCTACCCGTTGAGCCCACGAAGCCCGGGACCGCTAAGCCCAGACCCGTTTAGCCCATTTAGGCCCGGGCCCGGCCCACCATACAGCATTATGATAATATAAAATTTCTTTTACACTAAAATCGATGTAAACAAGTTCAACTCCCAAATTGGTAAGTCATTTCCAGTGAATAGTATAACATGGAGGAGGCAGTATATACGACACAACCATAAGGTTTCACATCACTGCAATGATCGTTAACAGTTTAAAAACTGCAAAGATCTATGTGTGGATTAAAGCAAGTCTTTAGAAGATGGATTATTCACATGATAAAATTTAAGGGTCCACCAAACTCTATAGTCAGTTTCAACAAAACACACGCACACTGCAGTAAGTAAATGGCAAGAGGAATTTTACGTGGAAAATTTCCAGCTCAATGGGATTAAAAATCACGACCTACCCTTGTAGGATTTCAACTTCACTACTGAGCAACTTTCAGATTACAACCTATGTAACCTAGGAATTAACCTCTTAATCCCTCACTAACTTGTAACACTCTATTACAAGCCACTTTGCAATAACTCTATTACAAAGACTTTACAACTCGACTAACTCTAGCCAAGACACAAACACAAGGGTTTCCTACGCAATGTTTCTAAACAAGCTAAGTAGGAATTACAATTGAAGAACTATTACAAAGTTATAACTCAACTAAGGACATACAATAACTTGATATGGGGAACTTGTCTGTAGCAGTGTTGTTCTTTGTTCTTGATGCACTTGAGAATTGTTTTATTGATGATCAATGACACAAAGTGCTTGAGTGAATTCTCTAAGTGTTCAAATCATGTGTTTTACCTTCCTTGATGTTAATAATACATTTGTGACATCACTTAGGATGATGTAAGCAAGGTAGGTAAAAGACATTCCCCATAAAGTTAACTGTTGCACTGTTTCTGCACTTTAGCGTGTGCAGGCAGCAACTTTACAGCTGGGGCAGTTGACTTGTGCAGTTTCCTCGGGAAATGGTAGCTATCTGTTCCCTCAGTTGTTCCTTTGACTTTGAAGAGTTGAACCATATCCCAAGCTGGAACTTTTTGATCTTAAGGTCTTGAGAACGTGTAACAGGTTCCTTATCTGGTTATTCATAATAAGTTTGTTAGATCATCAAAATATAACAGGGATACGCATATAACCTATCATTACATTAACAATGAATTATAACATAAACAACAAAGAGGAAGATGGTGAACAGTCTTTACTTATGCCATTTCCTCATATACGTGGATCCAGTATATATCACTAGAAAACAAGCTCTTCAATTACTTTGCTCTAAAGTTATTTAGCTACTTAGCGAAAGCCCAAGTGACCAATTTCGTATTTTCAAATATATAACCACCAATTAACGGAGGTGTAAAGAACAGTTGCATATGCATTATAATGAAGACCAAGTATTTCATGTAATGAATGATGAACAAACAGCAAATGCAATCACATAATAGCAGATTATTAAGATCCAGAACCAGCAGGAAAGGTATCTTGATCAGCAACCCCCACCCCCACCCCCACCCCCCAAAAACAAACAATACAAATACTTCAGGTAAAGATCCGAAATACAGTAATTCATCCCAAAGTTACAAACTTTGCAAGGAAACAACTAAATTTTACACTTTGTTTGGATCTTTGTTCCACATCGTTTTATAACGTATTGTATTGTATCGTATCGTACTGTATCGTTTTATAAATACAATGTTTGGATAGATTGTATTGTTTGTTATTGTTAAATAATTTTTTGTTGTTTGGTTTGACTGTATCGTATTGTACTGTAACGGATTAGTTTACTAAAATACCCTCAAGTGTTTAAATATTAAATTTATCAAAAATTATGCATAAAAATAATTTTAAAAAACAAAACAGAAGAAGACAAAACACAATAAAAAAGCAAAACAAAGGAGCACAACTAATTAGAATTGAGTTACAAGCAAATTAGGAGAAAAAATATAACAGAAGGTAGCAAAACCAAAACACCTTTAATATTGGTCTTAAAAAAAACAAAGTATATTATAAGTTGGAGACTTGGAGTTAAAATAGAAAAAAGATAAAAGGGTAAAATAGAATTGTGGAGTAATAAGTTAGGGCATAATTGGAAAGAAAAATAGGAAACAATCCCACCACACCAAATCGGTTGTTTCAAAAAAGGGGACTTCTCATTGTTCCGAACAATGAATTTAACAATACAATACGACCAATTTTAATGAAACAATCAAAACAAACATTGTTTTTAGATAATAATACAATACGATACAACGAGGAACAACCATCCAAACAAGCTGTTAGAGAAAGAAGAGCAAAAGAACACAATAAAACATATAGCTCCTCTGCTACGCTCAATTCAAAACCTCAAGAAAGGGAATATATAGTTGCAACTACAACAAACACAAAACAAATGCAAGCAGAAGAAGAAGAAAAACCTAGAATTTAGAATCATAATAATATCTCTAGAAACAACCAAAACTAAAATCACCACATAGGAATTAATACACATACAAGAATATTAAAGATTGATAGTAACATAAATTGCATTTGCCCAAATGAGGGTCGTCTAATGCGAGTTATACATCGCATTCATTAATAAATTGCATTCGCTAAATCCGACCTATTCTGGGCTTTTGCTCTATTCAGAAAAGAAATTCCGAAGCGGGAGAGATGGCTCTACTGTTCAATACCACTCTTAACTACTCTCTAGTCTCTCATTCAACACCACTCTAACTACTCTCTAGTCTCTCCTCTCATGCATTCTCTAATTCTTCAACTTTTTCTGCAACTTCTTAGAGTTTTTCACCAATATTGTCCCTTATCTTTAAGGGTAGGTCTATTTTGGTCCCTCAAATATAACCCTGAGCATATTTAGTAACTTAAGCATGCTAAAGTGGAGCAGCTTTAGTCTCACTGACAGAATGTGTTCAAAAACTAACAATGTTAACCAACTCTGACTCATGAAGCAAATCTTCTGCTCTGAAGCAAAATATTTCCTCTCCTTTTATTGGATAACACAAATTATCACTTTAATTCCTTATTTTTAGATAATATCTTCTAAAATTTTAACCTTGAAAATATCCCCTTTTGTGCCAGTTTTCAATGAGAAAATGACACTATATAGCCGATGTAAAAATAATAGCCGAAAAAATATATAAAATTTGTATATATATACATTTTGTATGTTAATATACAATAATTATACAATTTTATATACTTTTTCGGCTATTAGATGTAAATAGTTTCTGGCGTAGGTTAAAAGTGATAATACAATCTGGTTATTCGTTTGCTTCAATATTATGCCTAGAAGTGATCTTGGCAGCTCTATTTCTTTTTCAAATTTTAACTATTCTTTATGGAAAAATCAACCAAAATTGTTAAAAGTAGAAGTTTCAACGTTAAAATCTTAAATTTATCAGCTCTGCACTATTAGTGGGTGTTGGTTTATAAAATATTTTCGATAAGTAAATTAAAAAGACGGTGAGTGCCAAAACCAACCCTGTAATCGATCTTGGACAGATTCTTGTCAGTGAGACTTAATGTGCTCCACTTTAGCATACTTAAGGGACTAAATAGGCTCAGGGTTATATTTGAGGGACTAAAATAGACTACCCTCAAAGAAAAGGGACAATATTGGCCAAAAACTCCAACTTCTTGCCCAATGTATGTTACTATCAATATTTAAAATGTTACGTACATTGGGTAAGCATATGCAAGCAGTATTTAAAATGTTACAATAAGCTCTATAGAAAAAAATCCAGAAACGAGAATCACCACAGAGGAATTAATACACAGAGAGGTTATTCAAGAATATTAAACATTGATTGATAGTAACATACATGGGTAAGCATTTACACCAAAAGTTGAAGAATAATACGATGCAGTAGTTGGAGTGGTGTTGATCAGTAGAGTCGTCTCTCCCGCAGCACAATAAGTTGCATTTAGCTAAAGCGTTTATAAATCCAATTTAACGAATGTGTTTTATAAGTTGTATTAGATGATGCGTTTACCACGCGTTGTCTAACGTACACATTTACAGCAAAAGTTGAAGAATTAGACGATGCAGTAGTTGTTGGAGTGATGGCGAATAGTAGGGTCGTCTCTCTCCCGCTTTGAAGGAATTACAAGAAAATACACGTGACTTCACATCATAAAAAGAAAGGCAGAATGGCCTAAATGTCACCTATACTTGTGCCAATTTGTAATGTCGGTCCTCCTACTTCACTTTTTTTCATCCAAACACTTTAACTTGTTCAAAATCTATATTTTAAACCCCTCTGACCGTTGACCAAGCACATGAGGCAAAATAACGGTTGAGCTGGACAAAGTAGGTGTAATTCACGCGGGTAATGAGCGTGAATATGAACATTTTGAACCAGAAATAATTAAAATAAGAAGAAAAAAATATTAAAATAAGTAAAAAAAAAAAAGAAAAAAGCAAAAGAGATATGTCTCTTTCTGTTCCTCCCTCCCCCCTTCCCCCCCCCCCCCCCCCCACACACACCTAAAAAAAATGTACGCTTCTTCTTCTTCCACACTTCCCCCCCCCCCCCACCCCCCCACCCCCCAAACAACAACCCCTCCCTTTTTGTTCCCCATGTACGCTTCTTCTTCCTTCCCCACTGACCCCTCCCCCCCCCCCCCCCCCCCCCCCAAAAAAAAAAAAACCTTCCTATTTTTCCTTCTATTTGCATAGATCATCATAACATTAGTAGATTCTCATATATTTACATCTTTTTTTTTTTTTTTGAAAAGGTAACATCATATATTTACATCTCAAAAAGCAAAAACAAACTCAATCGTTATTCAAGTCAATCAAGATTCAGTTTGCTTCTCTTCTGGTTCATCAAAATTTGGATCATTTGCATGAATAGCCACTTTCTTGGCCCGACCAATTTCATCATCTGAGTAAAAATTACCTAAATGACTATTCATCGACGGAATAGTGAGACAGAGAAGGGAGATGAGAACGGAGAAGGGATATGAGATGGACGAAGAAGAAATCTGTGAATTTGAGGGAAGGGAGATGAGAGATGAGATGGAGGTATTGATTTTCTTTTTCTTTTTCTTAAAGGAAATAGTATATAATAAGTGTTTTTAGTAGATAAAATATAAAAAATAACGTGGAATATGATGTGTCATCCACGTCAAGCAAGTGAGATACACACACGGTCAGAAGGGTTTAAAATATAGATTTTGAACAAGTTAAAGTGTCTGGATGAAAAAAAGTGAAGTAGGAGGACCGGCATGACAAAGTGGCACAAGTATAGGTGTCATTTAGGCCATTGTGCCTAAAAAAAAATTACCCATATTTTTAAGTTTTACCCAACCTAGCCCATATTGTAAATATTTTGAAACACTAGCTCTTGCAAATTGAAAATCTGTTCTTACAACCATTGCTTCTAAAAGGTATGAAGTTAAATTTGTGTTCTCACAACCATTACTTTCACTCTCTCTTCTTCTCACATCTTTTATATATGCTTCAAGGGGTCGTCCGCCATCACTGCTTCTCCCCCTATGTCACCTGGTTGCAATGTAAAAAATTGAGGAGTAGAAGTCCACTATTAAAGGCCATTCAAAGCTTTGCTTTCGATAATAGGATTTTTGAGTTTGTTAGTTGTTTGGATTGGGTGTTGTTCCAATTGATTGAAAATATCAAAAGGAGTTCAATATTCAAATTTGAAGTGATTTGGAGTAGATTTGAGCAAGATTTGAGTTAAATTTCATAAAAGACGCAAGGAAAAAAGACGAAGTCAGTTTTTTGAATAATTATGTATAATCTTGTATAATAGTGTATAAACAAGTCTTATACACAATTATACACTTTTATACACATTTATACAAGCGTCTGTAGACGAACTTCTTTCACAATTTTCAGTTGCAATTCTTGTTCAAAACCAATCCAAATCTCCATTAAACGACTTCAAATTTTATATACAATCTCCTTATACTATTTCTAACAAGTCTAAATAACACTCACTCCAAATTTCTCAAAAAATCAAATTCGAAATTTAAACCCATATATTTAAGCTTGTTAAAAATCTAATTTTCACCACCCAATTGAATTTGGTTTGTTGAACTAATATTTGAGTCACAGTTACTGATTCGAAAATTAAGTTAAAGGCTTGAGCAATCTTTCTTAAAAATTAAATAGTAATTCTGAGAACCTATTGGAGTTGGATGTTGAATCTTAGCCTATTATTTTTGGGCTGTTGGTTGTAAATTGAAATATGAGCTATAAAATTAAAAAGTAGGGAGCACACTTGTTTTTATGTGGAATTTTCCCAAACTTGTTGCAGCAACAATAAACGCATTACCAGGTCGCATTAGGTGAATGCGTCTTGTAAGTTTCATTTGTCGAATGCATTTTATTAGTCGCTTTAGGCCATCTCCAACCCTCCCCCATTTTTGTCCCCAAAATGGGGGATGAATAGTGTTCCCTCAAATATGGGGATACACTATTCATCTCCCCCATTACTATTCATCACTTTTATATTATTATTTTATTATTTAATCTTTTAATTTATCTCTTTATATATACTTAATTATGTTTATGTAATGTTTTTATAATATTAATATAANTAAGTTAATTTATTATAAATTATAATTGTACAAAAAATATATAATTATCTCAAAAAATGAATGGTGCAAATATAAAATATTAGTTTTTGCTAAAATTGAAAAGTGAAGATTAAAAATACATTAAATAAAAATACACTAAAATTGGAAATACATGACAATTGAAAATACATTAAACTAAAATACATAAAAATTAAAACTACGGTAAATAGCATAATAACTTAGTAGGGAGCTATGTCGTTTCCAGATGCACCAAAATCATTATAGTATTGACTGAATGGGGCTGAGGATTGATGTTGTTGTGACTGTGAATATTCTTGACTTCTTTTATACATTATTCGTTGTTGTTCTTGTCGCATAAATTCACGACGAGTCGGATCGGCAATAGAATCCACATCCATCATTAAAATTTTATTTTCTTCTTTCATTTCTTTTACTCTTACTTTTTCCTTTTGAACAGTCATAGCTTCGTTTTTTGCCTGGGTTGCATTACTTTAATTAATCTTGTATCGCATTGATTTCACTTTTATTTGAATTATTAGTTAATCTATAATAATTGCTTACAAATTATATTATTTAAAATTTTATGGAATTGTTTTAATTATGGAAATTACAAATTAATAAAAATAAAAGATGGAATTGTTTAATTGAAATTAAAAAATCAAATTGAAATAAAAGATAATAATATAATATAAAAGAGAGAGAAGAATATTAAAAAAGTTTGGAAAAAAAAATGGGGGAATGATTGGAGTAAATTGTCCCCAAAGGTTGGAGATGCCCTTACAACGCCTTTTTATAAGTCGCGTCCTTCATAAGTCGCAGTCAGCTTCCATTTACAATCCTTTATATCGAATTTCTCGGACTTATAAATAACATTTCCAAATCCGATTTTATGGAATCTATGTTAAAGTTTCTATTTTTTCCATTATGATTTATCCTTACTATAAATGCATTTTGGTAAAATCAACACATCATTAAAATGGTTGAGGAATAAAAATGCAAATTTTGAAAAAAAAAAGTTCTTATGTGCTACTCCCTCCGTCTTATATTATGTGTCGTATTTCTCTTTCACACGCCCTTAAGAATTATTAATTAGGAAATGGATTAGACTATTCTACCCTTATTTATGTCTTAAAATATAATCTCTCTTCATTGAATATTTATTCTATTTATGTGTTATCTCTATCTTCAAGAACAATTATTACTAAGGGTGAAAAAGGAAAAAAAAAAAAAACTATCAAGTTTGTCTTGAACTTCTAAAATGACAAATAATTTGAGACAACTATTTTTTAGTAACCATGACTATTAATATGAGACGAAGGAAGTACTATTTTTTGCACAATAAATGATTATGATGAAAATACAAAAAGAGAAAAATAATAAATGGATATGTTTAATAATTTTTTTTTGTTGTTGATGTATACTTTGATATTTTAGTTTAGTATTAAGAATAGGTGGGTAAAATGATATTTATGTAAATTTAAGTCACGTGGTCGACAAGTCCATATTTGGTTGAAGTTGAAAAAAGAATACTTAGAAGTTGAAGTTAGAATTATTATTTCAATGAAAATCTTCCCCCTTCAATTCTTTTAATTTCAAATTATCTATTTCAAGTTAAAGTTGAAATAATTGACCAAATGTAAAATAATTATTAATTATAAATAATATTTTAAGCTGAACTTAAAATATTAACACTAAAAATCGCCGAACATTTTCTTTTAGACTAAACAGATATTCATGGTTTCTCAAAAAAAAAGATAATGTTTCTCTAACACTGGGATATTGTACACAGCCTTACCCTACATTTCTGTAGGAGGCTGTTTCTCTAACACTGGGATATCCATGGGAATCGGAATCACATTCTGGTCAGACATCAAACTGAATGGATTATTATAATATAACAATATGATTAAGAATACAACAACATGATTAATTGGTATGTATAAACATCAAGCTAAAAAGATGATTATTGGAATCCAACTGAAGGGTGGTTTAAAAGCCTTTTGGTTTGTATCAGTTTTTCCAAAAGAATACACAATATAATTATTCTGAAACAAGTACAAATATTTCTGTCGTGCTATATCACACATGAGCATGTTAATGACAGCGCATATACTGATTATTCAACTAACTTTCAATAAAGAAAACCTTGGTTTTCAAGATCAGTGTCACCATTTCTGTACCTTAGAAATAACTTGATATGGTGTGCACATTCCATTAATGTCCAATTCTGCTGCGCGAATCCACGAGCTGTTATGAAATCTTGAAATTATTCTTCTGCTTCTTCTCTTTCTCTTGGAACCGCGCCAAAGTTGTTAACTAGTAAGTCCACAATTATTGGCACCAAATCCTCACAAGGTACAGATTTCTTATAAACATCTCCCAAATGTGAATCACTCCCTATTCTGCCTCCCAAATAAACATCAGCACCTTCTATGGTCTTGCCATCCTTTCTGGTCAAGCATCCCATAAATCCAATATCCGCGACTTGAACTTGTGCGCATGAATTCGGGCATCCAGTCCAATGCATCCTCACAGGCTGCGTTATAGAAACTAGTCGCTGAACCTCCTCAGTTATTTTCATGGATCGTGCTTTAGTCTCAATTATGGCTTGTCCACAAAACTGGTTACCAGTACAAGCCACCAAATTTTTCATGAGAATAGGTGGATCGGTTGAAAATCTGTTTTGTAGAAGAGGCTCATTGAGCAATGCCTCGATCTTTGAGTTCTCAACGTTGGGAATAATGATGTTTTGTTCAACAGTCAGTCGCAGCTCGCCTGAACCATAGTTATCTGCTAAACGAGCTAGCTCGTCCATGTCATCTGCTTGGACACGACCCACCGGAATGTGAAGACCAACAAAGCTGTATCCTTCCTGTTTCTGTGGATACACACCAAGGTATTCTCTCCTTTCCCATTGTTTTTGAACCAAGTCCTCTGTTGATTCTCTATCTAGCTTTTGTTGAGGCATTCTCTTCACAACCTCAGCCCTGAATCCTTCAACGCCCTGCGTTGGTCGACATTAAACAAGAAAAAAATGAGACCAGTTATCAGCTAGCGAAAGTTTTGGTTCTACCTAGTAAAGGGAGTAGCATATATCCACCTAGATGTAGAGGCGGATCCACAATATAAGTTCTACGGGTTCAATCTTTAAGTTTCTTAGTATTGAATCCATTATATGTTAAAAGTTATGAGTTCATAAGTACTATTAATTTTTTGCAATTTTAGTGGATCTTTACACATAAATTTACGTGCCGCGCCGGAAGTACTGGATTCAGATGAACCCGGCACCACACCACCGCTCTACATCCGCCTCTGCCTAAATGAGCTACTAATATTCCATCATTACATGAATAAGACTCGTGAACGAAACACTCCTGCTCAAACCAATATGCAGCTCAATTTTATTTTTCGGGTGGAAGTATGATTCTCAATCAGGCACGATATATGCGCTCAATTTTATTTTTCGGGTGGAAGTATGATTCTCAATCAGCACGATATATGCTATGAAATTACAAACTCTAGTTGAGGCCATACATTAAGATGAAAACCAAAATATTTGATTTTACAAGACATAAGACAGAATAACACATGCAGCAGATAAACATAATGACGGTTTCACTCACCAGTTCGTCAACTAACCACATCATTCTTGTTTTCTGCCTGTTCCCTCTGGTACCAAGATCTCTATAAGCTTCTAATATTGCTTTGCAAACTGGGACTACGTCATCAGCAGGAACCCATGCATCAAGAGGAACTGCCTCCGCACATCGCTTCGGACTGAAGAATCCACCCACAAGCAGGTTGAACCCAAATCGTCCATCTTTTGTTGCCGGCATATAGGCAAGATCATTGATATGGGGATGCTCATAAAGATCGTGTGAGCCTATTACACATACATTCCACTTCCTTGGCCTGCAATAGAATCAGTTTACCGCAAAATCTGATTAACAGATACTTTACTTATACACTAGCATAATATCCCCTTTTCCCATGACAAAAAAGGCAGGCAGGCCTTGGGGAGCATACCAGATTAAGTTTCATTTTCGCACGAATAAGTACAAAGATAGTAGTTTATCTAATATGCCAAGTTAAAAGCAAACATATAGTATCACAAGAAAAGGTAAGTAATGTAAAATCACTAGAACGACATGAATCTTCGATCAAGCTGTAATGGGAAAACAAAAAAATGGGAATCTTTTATGCAAGACTTACAAGTTAGTAACAGCTGGATTGCCACGAAAATTGGCAGTAACATATTGGGAGAGCAAATTAGTGTAAGGCCTTGTGTCTACAATTTCATGCGGATCAATCCCCGCCAGAGGATTTCCCACCGGATTTCTAACATTGTCCATGCCACTCTGCAGACTGGTTAAGCCAACTTCATCCAGTCCCTTTAGTATCTCAGGTACATCAGGTAGTACAACCCCACGAATCTGCCAATTTTGCCTTGTCGTCACATCAGCACATCCATCTTTCCCATATTTCCTTATCACACTGGCTAAGTATCGAGTTTGGGCACTCGTTGTTACCCCATTTGGAAGCTTCAATCTCATCATGAACCGACCATCTGATCATCACAATTCGATAACATTTATAAATTTGATCAGCATATTAGCTAAAGACTATCATATTAATTAACAAAAAAAATCTTGTTTTTAGCTTGACTTACCCTCCACCAGTTCCAATTTATATCACTCCCTTTTCTTTTTAGTCAGTTTAAATGCAACACCTTTTTATATTTGAAAACTCTGTAACTTTAAATTTTACCTTTAATGACATGCTCGTATAGCTATAGAAATGTTATCGCTTACTTAAGACCACAAATTCTAAGGTGGCACTCTCTTATAGCTATAAAAATATTATGACATACTTAAGATCACACGTTCTAAGAATACGGTATGTGCCAAAAGTATTTTGTTCTTAAATCACATGACTTGTCACTAGTTAGGTTCTTACTGAGTACACATTGTCACATACCCAGTTATGACAGAGCACTACTTATTGCACAGTTTTCGGAGAATATCTAACTTATAAAGTAAAAATGACTAATCTACTCTGATTTAGCTTCAAAAATTAGTCAAGTCGACATTAAAAAGCGAAAAATGCCAAACAAATTGATAATTCAAACAGGATGTTTATTAGTACTTACAGTGATGCTTTCTCCTATGGAAAAGGCCAAGCCACTTGAGCCTAACATCAATATCATCTTTAGTAAGTTTAGACCCTTCGATCTCTTCAAGTGAGATCTTAGCTAGATCTTCTATACCATTTTCCATAAACAATTTCATTGGTTCTTTCTCAATCTTAGCCTTTTCAGCTGGATTTATCCCTTGTCTGAATTTTTCCTTAAGTACCCAATACCCATCTTTTTCCTCTACTCTAGGCTCTAGCCTTTCGGAAGCTATCTCCGCCGCCCCAGATGGTGGTACTGCCACCGTCTGCGGCGGTGTTGCATGTAGCTTGTTCGAAAATCTTTTAGGATTTGGCAATGAAGTAGCTGAGAATTTAACTGAAAAAGATGCCATTTTTGACAAGTTAAACAAGAAACTAAGTAATAACAAGTGATTTGGAATTGATTGATTAATATCTTGATTGATGATCGTGGTAGCTAAGGCGGTGGAGATGATAATAATGGAGAAGTGAGATCATTTTTGTAGACGTGGGGTGGGGGTGGGGTGGTGGGGAAACTGTTTTTGGTAGACTCTTGGAAGTTCCAAAGGGTCGTTATTGTTAAAAATGTTAATGACTAGGATGTCGCTAAATTTAAAAATAAAATTGTGGGATATAATAGAAAGGTCAAAGGTGGTGTTATGGGCAGGTGTTTTTGATAAGGGTACCCTTTTGGGCCATCCATGGGTCAAGGAAAGAGACGTGTGTCCTTTTGATTTAACCTCATACCATAAATAACTGTTTCATTTTATCAATAATTTATGCCATAATATAATCGCTTTCAAAAATAATAACTGATAAAATATTTTTTGAATTTGACCAGCGGATTAATTATTTTTTATCGACCAACTAAATGTGTAACTTGTCCTAATTTAATCTATTATACACCCTAAAGTTTTAATTTCTACGGTAGAGTTTGAATCAGCATGCAGTGTGAGAAAGAAAAATACTTATTACCAAAAAAAAAAAGAGAAAGAAAAATACTTTTGAACTTGTTGTTTTATATTGTTATACTATAAAAGAATATTATTAGATATAAAATGAAAATTTAAATTAATTATTTCTAAATATGAAAAGGTTTCTTTCATTACGAGATAGATTGATAAAGAAATAGTATCACATAAATAATTAATAATAATAATAATAATAATAATAGAGCGTATGGGGCTCCATCAGGGATTTATTTCCCTTGGCGATAGATGTACTGACGTGATATGTTCAAGGGGAGATGATATGGTGCATGTTATTTGTAGATGACATAGTACTGACTGACAAGACGCAAGGCGGAATCATCGTGAGGTTGGAGGTCTGGAGACATGAGAACCTAGAGTCAAAAGGTTTCAAGTTGAACAGAACCAAAATAGAATACTTGCAGTGTAAGTTCAATGACATGACTCATGAAGTGTACGTGGATGTGGGCTTGATACATAAGTCATCCATAAGAGAGAAAGTTTCAAGTACCCGGGGTCAATAATCCAAGGTAATAGGGAGATTAATGATAATGTCACACATTGTATAAGTGCGGGATTGCATGAAATGGGGGCTTGCATCTAGTGTTTTGTGTGATAAGAATATGCTACCAATACTTTAAGGTAAGTTCTAGAGAGACGTGGTTAGATCGACCATATTATATGAGGTGGAGTATCAGCTAAGTAAGAACTCCCATGCCCAGAAGAATTGAGAAGCAGAAATAAGGATGTTGAGGGATATGTGGACATACCAGGAAAGATAAGATTAAGAATGAAGATATTGGCGACAAGATGGGATGACCTCCCTGGTGGACAAGATGCGGGAAGCGAGGTTGAGATGGTATGGGAATGTGAAGAGAAGATACATAGATGCCACAATGAGGAAGTGTTGGGTTTGTTATTAATAAATAATAACAAAAGAGGTGCGAATGGAAAATGGTGGGAAAAGAAATAGAGGGAAGTGAAATTTTGAATGAGTTCATTTCACTTATGCACTTTGTCCCTCATTGGTAGAAGGAAAGAAAATCTTTGTGTATATAAAGGGAAGCTCATTTTTTAGCTCTTAAAGAGCTAAGAAGAAGGCAAGCCTCGCGCCGTCGTCGTCGCTCGCTCGCTCGGCTTCGGCTTCGGCTTCGGCTTCGGCTTCGGCTTCGGCTTCGGATTCGGATTCGGATTTAGAAAAGATTGATTGATTAATCTTTTTGGACAAAATTCTTTTCAAATATTTAATTAATTAAAGAAAATTCAATCCGAAATAACCCATGACCCGCGACCCGGTCCGGTCCGACCCGTTTTTCTTTCTCGGATTATTTTAAATTCGTTTTATATTTCCCGCAATATTTTGAACAGCCATGGCTGTTCTGAAACAGTGTCACACCTGTTCCAACAGCTATGGCTGTTCTGAAAGGTTGCAAACCTCTTCTGAAACAGCACCAAGTTAGCTATAAATATACCTTCAAGTTGGCTATAAATATACCTTCAAATCCCAGAAGATTTACTAAGGACACACTGTGTATTCAGTGGGCTCGATTTGTTCCTACAACGTTTTCAGAATTTATTTTGAAGAAGTTTACTGTACTTTCTATTTTTTGTTTTCAGAAAGATTATTATTTAATTTATTTTCAGCAATACAGATATATAACAGGAAGAGTGAGAGGTTAACCATGGTAGCCCTGAGGAGAGATAAAGATATGCCAAAAAAGTATTAGGGAGAGGTGATTAGGTAGGACATGACGCAACTTCAGCTTATTGACTACATGACCTTTGACAGGAGGGTGTGGAGATCGATAATTAGGGTAGAATCTTAGTAGGTAGTCGAGCGCATCTTTTTCCCATACCAGTAATAACATTATTATTTTGTATTTTCTTATTCTTACACTTGTATTATTGTTGGACTTTAAGCCATTGGGCTTTAAAGTAAAAGAAGTGTGAATTGGAAATGGAGGGAAAAATGAAAATTTGAAGAAGTGAACTTTTGTCTTGCACTTTGTCCCTGAGGGACAATCACATTTGTGTGCTTATATATAAAATCACTTCTTAAAGCTCTTAAAAGGAGTTGAAGAGAATGAACCCTCGCGCCGTCGTCGTCGTCGCTCGGCTCGGCTTCGGCTTCGGCTTCGGCTTCGGCTTCGGATTTGGATTCGGATTTGGATTCGGATTTGGATTTGGATTTGTCAAATGATCGATCAATAAGATTATTTTTGGACAAAATTTTTTTAAAATTATTTAATAATTAATTAAATGCCAAATCACTGCTCTTCTGATAATTGCCTATAAATTCTGAGGCAAGGCTCCATTTTCTACACACGAAAAATACTCCAGAACTTCTTTCTTTTTGAATATACTGCATCCTAATTCGCAGTCTCTCTCTCTCTCCAATTCGTAACTGTGATTCTGCTCCGTTCTTTGAGTTTGTTGGGATCCTGCAGTTTGTATTGCCACTGTTGCAGGAAGGTTTATTCCGTTTTATCCTGAGAGGATTTAATCCATTACCTTGGCAACTTGTGAAGGGGTTAAAATTCCTTAAGGACACACAAGAAACTTGTGGACTCGGAATATTTCTGATTCTCTACTATTTTCCAGATTTCTTTAATTCTTCTAACAGTTTTTTTTTTTTTTTTCTGATTTTGTGTTTTAACACAGTAACGCTCACAAGCTTAAGGAATTTTATACTAACGTTTCTGTGTTGAAACATATATTAAACTGTTATTCATATTTTGTATACTGTTTTGGAGACTAAAGCCTTCGTGCTTTCTACTCCAATAATTGTTCTGTCCGGTTTAAAGTATATAAAAACTTTACCGGAATAATAAACGTACGGGTTTGAAGTATATAAAAACTTCACCATTGTTACGTGTTGTATGTTTGGTTTGGTATTCAGTTTGAAGATATCAAAACTTCACTGATTTAACAAAGTTCTGTTGTGTTTCCAACTCTATAGAAAAGATGACGAACGAAAACCAAACTAATGGAAATGTTGTGGGAGCGGGAGCTACTGTTACGAGTGTTGCTGCCTCGTCAAGCCGTTCTACTCCTGCTCATGCTATGGCACCAGCAGAAAAATCAGGAATGTTTTCCGGTATTGACTTCAAACGTTGGCAAATGAAGATGCTCTTCTATCTTACTACGTTGAGTTTGCAACGTTTCATCAAGGAGTATCCTCCGGTCATGGCAGAAAGTACTCCGGATGATGAACGACTTGTCGCAACTCAAGCATGGAAACATTCTGATTTCTTGTGCAAAAACTACATTTTGAGTTGTTTGGAAGATGGCTTGTACAATGTCTATAGCGTCATGGAAACTTCAAAAGCGTTATGGAATGCGCTTGAGAAGAAGTACAAGACTGAGGATGCCGAACTTAAGAAGTTCGTGGCTGCTAGATTTTTGGATTTCAAGATGATTGACACTAGGTCGGTCATAACTCAAGTCCAAGAATTACAAGTCATTGTGCATGACCTCCTTGCTGAAGGTATGACCCGAATCAATAAGTTTATTAATAAGATTTATCTTATTATTAATTGTGAATCTATTATTGAAGGTATGGTCATAAATGAGGCCTTTCAAGTCGCCGCTTTCATTGAGAAATTACATCCGTTTTGGAAAGATTTTAAGAACTATCTAAAACACAAGCGGAAGGAGATGACACTTGAAGACTTGATTGTGCGTTTGAGGATAGAAGAAGACAACAAAAATGCTGAAAAGAAGTCACGTGGGAACTCGACAATAATGGGAGCTAACATTATTGAGGAGGCGCCACAAACCAAGAAGAGAAAGAAGGCTTCTGGACCAAAGAACTACCCAAGCAAGAAGAAGTTCAAGGGTAATTGCCACAACTGTGGAAAATCTGGGCATAAGGCCGTGGATTGTCGTGCACCAAAGAATGATAAGAAGAAGAAGAATAAAGCTAACATGGTTGAAAAAGCTGAAGAAATGGAGGACTTGTGTGCCATGTTGTCTGAATGCAACTTGGACCCGACGAGACAATTTTTATGGGAAATTCGTCTACAGCCAAAATTGAAGGAGTTGGCAAGATTGCGTTGAAGATGACGTCGGGAAAAATAGTGACTCTAAACCAAGTTCTCCATGTTCCAAAAATTCGCAAGAATCTTGTGTCGACTTCACTTCTTATCAAGAATGGATTCAAATGTATTTTTGTTTCCAATAGTGTTGTACTAAGTAAGAATGATATGCATGTAGGAAAAGGTTACCTGAATGAGGGCCTTTTTAAGCTAAATGTAATAGTAGTTCCTATCAATAAAGTGAATGTTTCTTCTTACTTACTTGAGTCAAACACTTTATGGCATTCGCGTTTAGGACACGTCAACTTCAAAACATTGCAAAAGATGATAAATTTAGAAGTATTGCCAAAATTTGATTGCATTAATTCCAAATGTCAAATATGTGTGGAATCAAAGTATGCTAAGCATCCTTATAAGTCCGTTGAAAGGAATTCAAGTCCTTTAGACTTAATTCACACAGACATTTGTGACATGAAGTCAACACTATCTCGCGGTGGGAAAAAGTATTTTATTACTTTTATTGACGATAGCACGAGATATTGCTATGTTTATTTACTTAATAGTAAAGATGAGGCAATTGATGCTTTCAAGCAATACAAGAGTGAAGTTGAAACGCAACTAAACAAAAAGATCAAAATGGTAAGAAGTGATAGGGGTGACGAATTTGAATCTCCTTTTGAAGAAATATGTTTGGGAAATGGCATTATTCACCAAACAACTGCCCCTTACTCTCCACAATCTAATGGAATTGCGGAGAGGAAGAATCGAACGTTGAAGGAGATGATGAATGCATTGCTAATAAGTTCTGGCTTACCACATAACTTGTGGGGGGGAAGCTATACTTACAGCTAACCGAATAATCAACCGTGTACCTCATAGTAAAACACAATCCATTCCTTATGAGAAGTGGAAAGGAAGGAAGCCTAGCTTGAAATACTTCAAAGTGTGGGGGTGTTTAGCTAAGGTACAAGTTCCTAAACCTAAAAGGGTTAAGATAGGTCCAAAAACGGTTGATTGTGTGTTTATTGGATATGTAACCAATAGCAAGGCATATCGTTTTCTGGTTCATAAGTCAGAAAATCCGGAGATTCACGTTAATACGATAATAGAATCAGATAATGTTGAATTCTTTGAAACTATTTATCCGTAAATAAAGGAAAGTGAAGTGACATACCAAAAGTCAAAACGACCTCGGGAGGAAATAATAGAAGGTATACCTAATGAAGAAAATCCGAGAAGAAGTAAACGTCAAAGGACATCTACTTCATTCGGTCCAGATTTTCTGAATTTTCTGTTAGAAAATGAGCCTCGTACGTTCAAGGAAGCAATGTCTTCCTCAGAGGCACAATATTGGAAAGAAGATGTCAATAGTGAAATAGAATCCATATTGAGCAACCATACTTGGGAATTGGTTGATCTTTCTCCAGGTAACAAAACGTTGGGTTCTAAATGGATTTTCAAGAAGAAAATGAAATACGATGGTACTATTGACAAATACAAGGCAAGACTTGTTGTTAAAGGATTTAGACAGCGAGAAGGTCTTGACTATTTTGACACATACTCGCCGGTAACAAGAATTACATCCATTCGGATGCTAATAGCGTTAGCCGCCTTGTATGATCTTCAAATCCATCAAATGGATGTAAAAACAGCCTTCTTAAATGGTGATTTAGAGGAAGAAATCTACATGGACCAACCTGAAGGGTTTGTGGTTCCGGGAAAAGAAAAGAAGGTGTGTAGACTTGTTAAGTCTCTTTATGGACTAAAACAAGCACCCAAACAATGGCATGCGAAATTTGACCAAACAATGTTGTCAAATGGCTTTAAGATTAATGAATGTGATAAATGTGTTTACATTAAGAACGTTCCAAATCATATAGTCATTGTTTGCTTATATGTTGATGATATGCTAGTAATGAGCAAAGACACTGCCGACATTCAAGCTACTAAGCGCATGCTTGCTAGTAAGTTTGATATGAAAGACTTAGGAGTTGCCGATGTAATTCTAGGAATTAAAATCAAGAGGACTCCTCAGGGTCTAGCTTTGTCTCAATCACATTACATGAAAATGGTACTTGAAAAATTCAAACACTTGAAATTTAGAGGTGCAAGAACTCCAATTGACTTAAATCATTATCTCATAAAGAATAAAGGTGAAAGTACGTCTCAATTGGAGTATGCTCGTGTGTTGGGAAGCTTAATGTACATCATGAACTGTACACGACCTGATATAGCTTGTGCAATAAGTAAACTTAGTCGATTCACAAGTAATCCCAACAAACATCACTGGGTAGCAATGAAACGAGTTCTGGGATATTTGGAATATACCTAAGACTACGCTTTGCACTACAATAAATATCCTGCGGTTATCGAAGGATATAGTGATGCTAATTGGATAACCGGCTCATCAGAAACAAAGTCCACAAGTGGATATGTTCTTACTGTTGGTGGAGGAGCAGTATCTTGGAAGTCTTCCAAACAAACGTGCATTGCTCGCTTTACAATGGAATCAGAGTTTATAGCTTTGGATAAAGCCGGTGAAGAAGCTGAATGGCTTCGAAATTTCTTAGAAGACATTCCGTTCTGGCCAAAACCTTTGGCTCCTATTTGCATACATTGCGATAGTGAGGCTGCAATAGGACGGGAAGGGAGCATTATGTATAACGGAAAGTCTCGTCATATACGACGAAGACATAACACCATTAGACAACTACTTTCTAGTGGAATTATCACTATTGATTATGTAAGATCAAAGGATAATGTGGAATTATCACTATAGAACTTTACACGTTCTTTAATGATTACCTAAGTTTGATGTGGTAGTTATCAAATAGTGTCAATCTAAAGGATTACACGTTTAGGAATCACCTATGTAAGTGTGAAGTGGAAGCCGCTTCAATGAGAATTCTGTAAGGCCAATTCTCTACGCACTTATGTGACCAGGCGGTGTTCATGGCTGAAACGAACACAACAATTAGAACTAAAAGACGGTTAAGGGTTGATTGTGTGACATATGATTGTCTAGGTATACACTAAAGTTCGACGGTTCAAAGATATCAAATCTACCGATTGACCGAGTATATCCGACATATGTTCACTACGAAAAGTTCAAAGGGAAACCTACTTATCCAGATGTAATTAATCCTTACTTGCAAATCACACAGCTTTCATCTATGATCTTTTTTGATACAGCCATTCCCATTCATGTGGGGGATTGTTGGACTTTAAGCCATTGGGCTTTAAAGTAGAAGAAGTGTGAATTGGAAATGGAGGAAAATAAAATGAAGGGAAAAATGAAAATTTGAAGAAGTGAACTTTTGTCTTGCACTTTGTCCCTCATTGGTGAGGGACAATCACATTTGTGTGCTTATATATAAAATCACTTCTTAAAGCTCTCAAAAGGAGTTGAAGAGAATGAACCCTCGCGCCGTCGTCGTCGCTCGCTCGGCTCGGCTTTGGCTTTGGCTTTGGCTTTGGCTTTGGCTTTGGCTTTGGATTTGGATTTGGATTTGGATTTGTCAAATGATCGATCGATAAGATTATTTTTGGACAAATTTTTTTTTAATTATTTAATAATTAATTAAATGCCAAATCACTGCTGAAAATACGCCAGAACCCTGCTGAAGATTCAGAGGGACTCTCTGGCCGCGGTTCTGTCGTAATCGCGGTAGAACCGCGGCAGGCAGATTCAGAGAGCCTCTCTGACCGCGGTTCTGCCGTAACCGCGGCAGGCAGCGTATTCTTCTGAAAAGGCACCTTTTCCAGACACCTCTTCTGATAATTGCCTATAAATTCTGAGGCAAGGCTCCATTTTCTACACACGAAAAACACTCCAGAACTTCTTTCTTTTTGAATATACTGCATCCTAATTCGCAGTCTCTCTCTCTCCAATTCGTAAGTGTGATTTTTCTCCGTTCTTTGAGTTCGTTGGGATCCTGCAGTTTGTATTGCCACTGTTGCAGGAAGGTTTATTCCGTTTTATCCTGGGAGGATTTAATCCATTACCTTGGCAACTTGTGAGGGGGTTAAAATTCCTTAAGGACACACAAGAAACTTGTGGACTCGGAATATTTCTGATCCTCTACTAGTTTCCAGATTTTTTTTATTCTTCTAACAGTTTTTTTTTTCTGATTTTGTGTTTTAACACAGTAACGCTCACAATTATTACATGTAATTTTTTTCGCTTCGGTCATCTTATCATCTTCTCTTGTTGTTGTTACTACTTGTTATTATTATTTATTTTTCTTCTATTTTTGAGCCGAAGGTCTATCGGAAAATACCTCTCTATCTTCACATAGTAGGGGCTAGGTCTACATATATATTACTCTCATCGGACTCCACTTTTGAGGTTATATTGAATTTATTATTGTTAGTATTATTGTTATTGCTGTAATAGAGCGTATCTCTTATTGATTGAATTACTAACCTCACCGTGTAATTATTTTGGTGACTTGATACTTATATAAAAAAGATATATTTTCACTATATATATATAAAAGTTAAAACACAATTATGTAGTTTAGCAACAACTTGTTGACTAAGGAACAGGCGCCCGCAGTTTTTCTGCTTGGCGGGAGCCGTGGTGTCGGAACTTGGAACGATAGTAATCATAGAATACGTCGAACAAAAGTTGTCCTATAGGACCAGGGAAAAAAATTGTCCTATATGATAAAAAAAAATAAATTAAAACGTTAACAGAAACAATTTCTAAGTGGGAAGTATGAAAAGTCAAATATACTGTGGAAAACAGAAAACGATAGTAATCTGCAATTGGCAAGTACTCTCTAGCGTCCAATTGTGGTGTTTAAGAGACATATGTTTACCCTAAAATCCGGGTAACAATTAAACTTATATTGTAATTTCAAAGATATATGATTTAGTCCAATACAAATTGATAAACAAGGAATTAAATATACAAATTGAAGAGTAAAGTAAGTCAAACCAGTGTGCAAGCCAAGTCCGGACCTCGAGCTACGATAGTTTCGAGGTGGGTTAGTAAGAACAGTAAATTATAAGGCAATTCTGATGAACAATAAGCAAGAAAGTGATGAATGTATATTCTCTTGTCAATGTGTCGTCCCTTACAAATGAATTGGCTCCCCTTTATATAATAGGGGAATCCTAAATATGGTACACTTCTAATTATAGTAGGGAATCTTATTGGACAGCTGTCTAACTGCTAAGGACAAATCCGTTCCGGAATTTACGCCGTGATCTCAGGGTCGTTGCTGGAATCTCGCTCTTTCTGTTATTAAACCATAACGGTATTATCTCGAGGTTGGTCATACTCGGCCTCGGTGTTCATCGAGCACTTCGATCTTAAAGTCCTGTACCCCGCCATCGGGCTCGAGCCGAGTCCTTTTTGAACTTATTCTTGAAGCGACTCCTCGAGCCTACGAAATCGGGCGTACCTGATTTTGACCGTATATAAGAAACGATTTGATCCTCGATCCCCCGATAACTCGATCATGATGTCAATTCCATGACGCCAGCGACAAAAGTGACTAAAGGGTCGCGTCCACATGGTTCCCAAGGCCATTATTTAGCGGTGGCTGACGGTTGGCCACTAGTTTCCTCACCGTTGAAATGGCCATTATAAATAGATCAATTGCTCATTCTTTACGATCTTTAGTCCAAAATCTTTTCCCAAATCTTTACAGGCTTTTCAATTTTTTTTAAGTTCACCCTCCTTTTCAATTTGTGTTTGTCATAATATCAATTTCTTCTCCTTTCTTGAACTCCACAACAGTGATGGCTAAGACATCTAAAACTGTCCCTCGGAAAGAAAAAGCCTCCTCATCGCGGTTGGCCGGTGACAAAACGCCGGTGGAGCCTCGCATCGAGGAGTGCGTTCCTGGGGCATGCGAGTTGTCTTCCAATCTCAAAGTCGAAAAACCTTCATCAGTTCCAGGGCGATGTGAGCTCATGTCCCGATACATCTGTTCGATATCTGAAGACGATATCGAGCGGGTGAAAGAGGACTGCAATTGGGAAAACAAGGAAGTAGTGATTCCTTCCCCTGAGGAGGACATCACTACCTATGTGAAAGGGTACTTAAGTGTGTATACTTATCCTTTCACACTGGGTCCCATAGATCCGGTCATACTTGATTTCTGTGGCCAATATCGGGTGACCCTTAGCCAGATCTACCCCTCTTTCTGGCGCATTGTCATTTTGCTCAGATATTTTTCGAGCAAGGTCAAGGGGATGTCTTTTACCCTCGACCATCTGATCAGGTTATATAGCCCTCGCCTTTAGTGGGTTGATAAAGCTCCAACGTCGGTCGACGAAGGCGCTTTTCTCGAGCATTGATGAGGACAAGGACCGCGGATGGATGGGCCGGTTCGTCCGAATCAAAACCTCCGACCTAATCCCCGCCGAAAAAATGCTATTCCCCGATGAATGGAACATGAACGTAAGTACAACTCCATCGATGATGCTCACTATTTTGTTTTCTTTATCCTTCTTTGATCTAATTATTTTTTCATGGTGCAGCTTCCCCTTGGTTTCCTGGTGCGATTCCGGACCTAGAAGGTTGGGTTCGAAAATTGGCCTCTACTTCTTCACATGCTGAGCGTTGTTGGCACGATTTGGCCAGGGGTCGGTGGGAAGCTAAAAACCACGGTGAGCTCCTTTGTTCACATGTTGATGCTTCTCTGTGAAATACTTAGTATTTCCTCGTGCAGGCCTCGGAGAAAATGTTGTTATAAGGCTGCCTCCGCCTGATGAAGAGGAGATTCCGAGGTCAACCAAAGAGAAGAAGGGGAAAAGGGCCTCGCCTCCAAGTACCCCGAAGCCCAGGAAAAGTAGGGCTCGAAAAACTGAGGGTCGACCCTGAAGCCCTGTCTGCTAACGCGATTCAACAACTTCGGGAGGAGGAGGAAGAGGGAAAGGACGCCGACTGTTTGCTGGTAGTTCGGAAGAGGGAAAGCACTGAAGCTTCAAAGGCCGCTGAACTAGTGGTGGTTGATGCGGTTCAATCTCGCGGAGGGAAGTTCGAGCAGAGTCCCCGAGCCATCGGGTAATAAAAGCGCACCTCGCCATGAAGAACGTCTAGCGGGTATGCCTGAAGGGTCCAATTCCGAGGCTCCTCAAAGAGAAAAGAATGTCCAAAGTGACTCACTTGGGACAATTAATATAGACGAATCGCCGTCTGGCCCTATGTTCTCCGAAGGGCAGTTCCGAGATGCTCGGGCTATGAAGACGCCCGACATAGGGACGATCCACAAAGGGAATGATATTTTGCAGGGATGCTTCGCAGGGGTCGAAGATGGTCCCGACCCGGATGCTTCTTTCATTTTTGACGAGGCCCAACGACTTCTTAAACAAGTAAGTTTCTGCCTCCATAATTATGCTTGTGTTTTATTCTCATTTTTCCAAGTCTGACTTTTTTTTTGTGTGAAGGCCATGACGCTCCATCGAGAAGCGTTTTTCAAATCTCGAGCCGAGCTTACCCGATACGAGGCCGAACTCAAGAAGCTTGTAAAAAAGAGGGACGGCCTCAAACTCCTCTACGTTGAAAAAGAGGAGAAGATCAGGGACCTCTGAGCCGAACTAAAGAGGGCTCATCGAGAACAGACTAAGCTCATTGAGCAGGTAATGTAACTTTTTGGGAGTTTGTTACGTGTTCATTTGACTTGGAGATTAACATTTCGACTTTGCAGGCCCAGCAGAAGGGCGAGTTGGTAGAGCAGCTTCGAGAGGAGGTCAAGATGAAAGCGGCCAAGACCTTGCGGTGGAAACAACATATGGATCGTCTTGCCTCGGAGAAAGACGCGCTTCGGGCCTAGCTGACTTCGGTCGAATGCCATTCATAGTGTGAAGGGGGAAATCTTGGCTTGGATCCGGAAGATTGAGGAGCTCGAAGCTAATTCGGCAGCCGAACTTGCAAAGGCTAAATTTGAGGCGGAAGCGCTTGTGGCCTCTTACCGAGCTGACGCCGAGGCTGCCAACATTCGGGCACAGGAGATCTCTGTTGCTGCTGAAGTCAAATTGCCGTGTGTTGTCGATCATGCTAGGTGACAATCCCGGAGAAAGACTCTCAAGGAAGTGCACGCTCGTGGCTTCGACCTCTCAACTGATATCGAGAATGCAAAAGCATTAGAGGACGAGGCTGCAGCTTTACTCTCCGATGATGAAGACTCTGCTAGTGGATCCAAGAGCGGAGGAGATGAGGATGAGGCCCTCGAAGAGGCGGCTCCCGAAGATGTGGCTCCCAAAGATGGGGCTCCCAAAGTGGACTAGGCCCTTAGGATTTTGTTTCTTGTGTAAGGCCCCTCGTGGGTATTGTAAATAACTTTCTATGTATAAAAAAATCCTTTTCTTTCAGCTCCATCTCCGATTTGTGGCAAAGTCTGCTTTGTTTTTGTCTTGCGAAATTTTTTGATGTTATAACTTCAATAATAGAGTGAGCACTAGATCTAACTCAGAGTAAAACAAACCTTAGGTTTTTTAGTAAACAATGGGCAAGTTTTGAACTTATAATAGAATGCCTCTTAAGGTTATATGACGAATCCTCGAGCTTTGTTTAAATCGATTTTATTCGAGCTCGGAATGGTGGGACCCTTAGGTCCGAGTTGAGTGAGAACAAGGTCTCGAACTCTAATTGTTTTGGCCCCTAGGTTCTTTTAGGTTGGGCCTATATGGCCTTTAAAAGATGGCTATTATTTCCCGCTTTTCGGCTTGAACGACTTAGTAAAATTTTCTTTATACCTTAGCATGTAGTTTTTACCCATTGGGTTTTTTGAGGGTCCGATGCCGATTGAGACCCCTGCTTTTTGTGCCTTAGCATGTTCGTGTTAAGATAATTTGATACCTCTTAAGGTTTTTTGAGGGCTGATTTTATCGAAGCTCTTTTTTAATCGTTTTGCTGGGGATAGCCTTTTAACCGGTTTTTTCAAAGTATTTTAAGGCCTATTGTTTATTGTGGGATTCGAACGTTTCCGAGACGCGTTATTTCGGCTGTATCCTTCAATATGGCCATAGCCTTCGGGTATGCCTCTTGGACTTATTCCCCGATAACATTTTGAGCTTGTTCGAAATGTCAGTCCCAAGTACAATGGCCTTGGCCTATATGTCGAGGGGTGCCTCTTTGAGGTCTTATGAATCCGAGATTAGATAACTCGAATATGTTGACTGTCGATGAAATTCCCCGAGTGTTCGAGGTGTATTTTCGTTTGGCCCTTGAGCCATTTTTCACAAAATCACATGGGTGGAGCTCGTATACTAGCAAATTTCTTTGAGACACAAAGCATTTGATATAGAAAGAATGCTTCTTTGAATAATTCATACATGTCGGGGCTCGACTATTCTATATGGACACGGTTCATTCGACGGCCTATTACAAGGTTTTCCTATCGAGACCCTTTGACATGAAGTATTCCCGAGGGTGATGCCCCCAGTATTCGAGGTTGATTGAAAAGAAGCCTTGGATACTGTTGAATTTTCCTTAGGTAGCGCATAATTGTTGCCTCGTTAAAAACCACGCCGGAAAAACCCATTCGGGATAAAAACCGATCTAAGGGAAAAAGAGTGCAACGCGTGCTTTAAAACCTAAGATCTTCGTGTTGAAGAGTTTCCTCGATGCCTCAAACACCTGCAATAAGTTAGTATCAAATACAAATGGAAAAGGGAGAGAGTCTTCCCTCAGCAATAATATCGTTTGAGTAGTGATACGTTCCAATTGTTTGGCAATTGTTCGCCTTCCATCGTGCCAAGATTGTAAGATCCCTTTCCGATGACACCGATAACTCGATATGGTCCTTCCCAATGTGGGCCTAGTTTCCCTTCGTTTGGGTCTCGAGCATTGAGGGTGACTTTCCTTAGAACTAAGTCCCCGATTTCGAAATGGCGAAGGTTGGCTCTTCTATTGTAATATCTTTCGATTCTTTTCTTCTGTTCAGCCATCCGAACGAGTGCAGCTTCTCATTTTTCATCCAATAGTTCGAGGCTAGTATTCATGGCCTCGTGATTTGATTCCTCCGTTATATGTCGAAATCTGGCGCTAGGTTCCCCGACCTCGGCTGAAATTAAGGGCTCGAAGCCATATACTAAGGAGAACGGGTTTGCCCCCGTGCTGGACTTCGATGTCGTTCGATACGCCCAAAGAACTTCGGGCAGAACTTCTCTCCATTTCCCCTTAGCGTCGTACTACCTTTTCTTTAAGTTTTGAATGATAGTCTTGTTCGTCGTTCGGCCTATCCGTTTTCGCTTGGGTGATACGGCATCGATAAGATCCTTTTTATTTTGTGTTCCTCAAGGAACTCCGTTACCTTGCTGCCGATGAATTGCTTTCCGTTGTCACATACAATTTCGGCAGGTATCCCGAATCGACACACGATGTGGTCCCAAATGAAGTCTATAACTTCTTTTTCTCTGACCTTCTCGAAAGCCTGTGCTTCCAGCCATTTAGAAAAGTATTCAGTCATAAACACAATGAATTTAGCTTTACCTGGGGCCGTTGACAGAGGGGCGACGATATCCATTCCCCATTTCATGAATGGCCATGGGGATAGGACCGAATGAAGTTGTTCCCCGGGCTGATGGATCATCTGTGCAAATCTTTGACATTTATCACATTTTCGAACAAACTCCTTAGTGTATTTTTCCATGATATTTCAGTAGTACCCTACTCTAATGACTTTGTGAATCAAAGACTCGGCGCCGAAGTGGTTCCCAAAAGTGCCTTCATGGATCTCTCGTAAAACATAATCGGTGTCCCCTGGTCCTAAACATACAGCCAATGGTCCATCGAACGTCCTTCTGTATAATGTTCCTTCCTCATCCAATGTGAATCGGGAAACTTTGGTTCGTGGGGATCTCAACTCATTAGGGTCCGATGGGAGCTTTCCGTTCTTTAGATATTTAATACATCTATTCCTCCAATCCCAGGTCAACCTTGTAGAGTTTATCTCGGCATGACCCTCCTCGACCACAGATCTCGATAACTGGACGACAGTCCCCGGGATAATATCATCTTCCTCGAATGATGATCCCAAATTTGCAAGTGCATTGGCCTCGCTGTTTTGTTCTCAAGGTACGTGATCCAGAGTCCACTCCTTGAAGCGGTTTAATATTACCTGTAGCTTGTCCAAATACCTTTGCATTCTATCCTCTCGAACTTCGAAGCTTTTGTTTACTTGGTTCACCACCAATACAGAGTCACATTTGGCTTCAATGACTTATGCCCCCAAACTTTTAGGTAGCTCAAGACCTGCAATCATGGCCTCGTACTCGGCCTCATTGTTAGTCAACCTAGAAGTTTTGATAGACTGCCTAATAATGCTACCTGTGGGTGGCTTCAAAACGATGCCAGCCCGGACCCCTTCACATTAGAAGCACCGTCTGTGAAAAGGGTTTAGAACCCCGACGATGTGTCCGATTTTAATAAGAGTTCCTTTTCGACCTCGGGTACGAGGGTTGGCGTGAAATTGGCCACGAAGTCCGCTAATATTTGAGACTTGATGGCCGTTCGGGGTTGATACTCGATATCGTACCCACTGAGTTCAACGGCCCATTTGGCCAGTCGACCCAAAAATTTGGGTTTGTGCAAAATATTACGAAGTGGGTAAGTGGTTAACACATATATGGGGTGACATTGGAAGTATGGTTTTAACTTTCTAGAGGCGCTTATTAATGCAAGTACTAATTTCTCTAAGTGTGGATATCTAGTTTCTGCCTCCCCTAAGGCCCGACTTACATAGTAAACGGGAAATTGCGTACCTTGGTCTTCTTGAACTAGGACACCACTTACCGCAATTTCCGACACTGCCAAGTACAAGTAAAGTTTCTCATCCGCCTTCGGGGTGTGAAGCAATGGTGGGCTCGATAGGTATCGCTTTAAATCTCTAATGCTTGTTGACATTCCGGGGTCCAGGTGAAGTCGTTCTTCTTCTTGAGTAAAGAGAAAAACCTCAGGCTTCAGTCTAATGACCTCGAGATAAATCGGCCTAAAGCACCTATCCGCCAGTCAGCCTTTGCACGGCTTTTATGCTGTCCACGACTGTGATGTCTTTGATAGCCTTGATTTTACCGGGGTTGATCTCAATCCCCCAGTTTGACACCATGAAGCCTAGTAATTTGCCCGAGCCGACCCCGAAAGCACATTTCTCGCGATTGAGTGTCATGTTATATTTCCTCAAAATCTCGAACGTTTCCTGCAAGTGAGCCAAATGGTCCTCTGCGCGTAGGGACTTAACAAGCATGTCATCAATATAAACTTCCATTGACTCACCTATTTGTTCTTCGAACATCTTATTTACTAGGCGTTGATAAGTAGCTCCTGCATTTTTTAGCCCGAAGGGCATTACATTGTAACAATTCCATATTTGGTGATAAATGATGTCTTCTCCTGGTCTTCCGAGTTCATCTGAATTTGATTGTACCCGCAATAGGCATCGAAAAATGTAAGGATCTCGGGCCAGCCGTGGCATCGATCATGCAATCGATGTTAGGCAGTGGAAAAGAGTCTTTAGGGCATGCCTTGTTCAAATCCTTGTAATCTACACACATTCTAAGTTTATTCCCTTTTTTAGGGACTACGACTACATTGGCTAACTATTCGGGGTATTTTACCTCCCGAATGGACCCTATTTTGAGAAGTTTAGTTACCTCGTCCTTTATGAATGCATGCTTTACCTCGTACTGTGGCCTTCTCTTTTGTTTCACTGGTTTGAACCTAGGGTCAAGGCTTAACCGATGCGTTGTTATCTCCGGTGGGATCCCTGTCATGTCTAAATGGGACCAAGCAAAACAATCCATGTTATTGATAAGAAATTGTAAGCTTTTTCCTGAGTTCGGGGGTTAACCCCGTTCCCAAGTATACCTTTCGCTCGGGCAGATACTCGATCAATATAACCTGTTCCACCTCCTCGATAGTTGATTTGGTAGCGTCGGAGTCTTCGGGAACAATAAAGGTTCGAGGAGTCAGAAAATCCTCCTCTTCTTCTTCTATCTCTTGCTTTCCCGATTCGGTCGAGGCTGGCGGTTGTGATTGCTATTTGGTTTCCTGTTTACCTTTAATGCTCGACTTCTCCGAGATTGATAACGTCAATATCGGTACTACCTCGTCAACTGCAAACTTTTCCTTTGCCGCATCATGCTCCCGGTACACTGTTTTCACACAGTCCGATGTCGGGAATTTCATCATTTGGTGGATAGTTGAAGGAACTGCCCTCATGTTGTGAATCCAGGGCCTTCGTAGGGAATTGTATCTCATGTCGCCCTCGATCACGTGGAACTTGGTATCCTGAATGGTTCCAGCCACGTTCACTGGTAGAGTAATCTCCTTTTTAGTTGTTTCACTGGCCATGTTGAAGCCGTTTAAGACCCGAGTTGCGGGCACAATTTGATCTTGTAGGCCGAGTTGCTCCACGACCCTCGATCAGATGATATTCGCCGAACTACCTGGATCACTAAAACACGCTTAACTTGAACTTTATTTAATAAGATAGAAATTACCAGAGAGTCGTTGTGTGGTTGAGATATGCCTTCTGCTTCTTCATATTGAATGATAAGGAGCCCTCGGGCACATAATCTCGAGTTTGTTTCTCCCTAGTAATAGATACCTTTGTGCGTTTGAATACGGGTCCTTATGGAATATCGACCCCACTGACGATCATATGAATGACATGCTGTGGTTCTTTCCTGCTCATTTTTCCTGTTGGCGTCTCTGTCCTTGAAATGATTCTTGGCTCGACCGCTAAGGAACTCTCAAAGGTGGCCCTCGTTGAATAGACGTGCTACCTCCTCCCTTAATTGCCTGCAATCATAGGTCTTGTGACCATGCGTGCCATGATACTTACACATCAAAATTTGGGTTTCTTTGGGAAGGATCGATTTGTATGGGTCTGGGCCACCTAGTATCTTTGATCATTCCGATTGCTGAGACAATGCCTGATGCATCGACGCTAAAGTTATACTCCGATAACCGAGGTGCCTCTACGGGATCGACGTGCTTATCAAAACCACTCTTTCTCATAAGTCCCCGAGAATTTTGTCCTCGATCGTTCCTTCGATCATTTTGAGTAGGATTGCGCCCCGAGCCACGGTTTTTTCAATCAACGATATATGGCTGATATCGTTCTCTGTTCGACCTTGTCTCCCTATCGATGTCCCTCGGGGCTTTAACTGCCAACCTGTTTGGATGTACTGAACCGGAGGGGGCTCCTAATTGGTTGTCCTCAACCCTGATCTTCAATTGATATTGATTGTGCACATCTGCCCAAGTTACAGCTGGACACTCGACCAAATTTTGCTTCAACTATCGTAATGCTATCGAACTCCGCTCGTTCAACCCCTGGGTGAAAGCTTGAACGGCCCAATCATCCGTGAACGGTGGTAATTCCATGCATTCCATTTGAAATCGGGACACGAACTCCCTCAGCATTTCGTTATCCCTTTGTCTTATCTTGAAAACATCCGATTTTCTTGTTGTGACCTTTATGGCCTCGGCGTGTGCCTTCACAAAAGAATCTGCTAACATGGCAAATGAGTCGATGGAATTCTGTGGCAAGTTGTGATACCAAATCATTTCTCCTTTCGCTAGAGTTTCCCCAAATTTTTTTCAGCAAAACGGACTCGATCTCATCGTCTTCTAAGTCATTTCCCTTTACCTTGCATGTGTACGAAGTGATATGTTCATTAGGATTGGTAGTTCCGTTGTATTTCGGTATATCCGGAATACGAAACTTCTTAGGAATGGGCTTCGGAGCCGCACTCTAAGGAAAAGGCTTCTGCACGAACTCAGAAATTGTATGTTTCCACTCGGGAATTGTATGTTTCCACTTGTTTGTCATTATCTTCGACTTTCTTTTCTCCCGACTCGATTCTTTTGGTGAGCTCCTCGAGCATTTTCATAATTGTAGGATCAGTCCCTGATCCGTTACCATTCGTCCTTTCCGGCACTGGCTTGGTACGATGAGTGATTTTCGGATCGAACACACTCTGAGTTCTATGTTGACTCTGAAGATGAACAATAGCGGCCTGTTGAGCCTGTAGCATCTCGAATATTACCTGGAGACTAACTCCCCCGTCTCCTACACCCTGTGTTCCTTGGCCACCAGATCGGCCTTCCCTGCGCACACTCCCTCCGGGGTCTGCGCCTAAGTCCGCGTTCAAAGCAATGTGCGAATTGACATCGACTGGATTAGCAATCAGCACTTCCCCAGGGTTAATCGGTGGTACACCGGCTCTTGGAGTAATTACTTATCGTTTTCCCCGTGAAATCCAAGACCATCATCGCCATGTACGGGTGCGTTTTGTGAGTTTGACATGTTTTAACCTGAGAACAAAAATTCTTGAAAAGAATAAGTGTGAAAAGAACGTGTGTTATCAGAATCAGTACTGAAACAATCACTATTATCCTTAGCCCCACGGTGGGCGCCAAACTGTTTACCCTAAAATCCGGGTAACAATTAAACTTATATTATGGTTTCAAAGATATGTGATTTAGTCCAATACTAATTGATAAACAAGAAATTAAATATACAAATTGAAGAGTAAAGTAAGTCAAACCAGCGCGCAAGCCAAGTCCGGACCTCGAACTACGATAGTCTCGAGGTGGGTTAGTATGAACAGTAAATTATAAGGCAATTCCGATGAACAGTAAGCAAGAAAGTGATAAATATATATTCTCTTGTCAATGTGTCGTCCCTTACAAATGAATGGGCTCCCCTTTATATAATAGGGGAATCCTAAATAAAGTACACTTCTATTTATAGTAGGGAATCTTATTGGACAGTTGTCTAACTGCCAAGGATAAATCTGTTCCGGAATTTACGTCGTGATCTCAGGGCCGTTGCGGCAATCTCGCTCTTTCTGTTATTAAACCATAACAGTATTATCTCGAGGTTGGTCATACTCGGCCTCGATGTTCATTGAGCACTTCGATCTTCATGTCATGTACCCCGTCATCGGGCTCGAGCCGGGTCCGTTTTGAACTTATTCTTGAAGCGACTCGTCGAGCCTATGAAATCGAGCATACCTGATTTCGACCGTATACAAGATCTAAGTATAAAATCTTACTATTTTTATTTTCCTGTCAAAATTTCACTAGTGTCATGTGTCATTTTTTTTAGATAGAAATATTTTAGTTTTAATTTCTTAAAGCTATAAGAATGTATCGATATTTAAGAATCTATTATAAATAGAATTCTATTTAAGGTGAATGTCTGTATTCTAGAGAGATTCTACGGTTTGTTACTTGGTGGCTAAGTCACTTTTCCCCTATAAATAGAGGGTTCTATTCCATTGTAATTCATCCCAAAATTCAATAAGAATTCTCTCTCTCTCTACTTTTCCCTGCAATACTCGTATTCTTCTTTTATTGTTTTATAACACGTTATCAGCACGAGACTCTAACTAATTGAGTAGAAGCTTTGGGATTTAGCATAATAATTGTCAATTGTTCCATGAACTTCCTTCATGATTAAATTCTGGATTTAAGCTAAGTATTTTACTTTATTTTTCTCTTTTAAATTCTTGACATTCTATAATTTGATTTTAAATACAAGTAAAACCAATTAATTTTGATTATAACTCTAATGGAGTTTGAAAGAAATTATAACCACCCAAAGTGGTAAAATTTTTATGTCTTGCCATGATCAAATTCATGTATGATTTTGGGCAAAGAATTGGAAACCCGTCCCATGAATTTGCTTCATTCTCATTCCCTTAAGAGAATGTGATAGCAATATGTGATAAGTCTGAAAGAAGATAAAATTATTACAATGAATATATCAATGGATGTGAACGTGGCAATAGACGAAATTATAATCGTCATCATTGTGGTAATGAGAACAATAAGGATTCTCAAAATAATCCTTTACTCTGTGAAAGTAATGTTTATCATCGATTTGACATGGAATTTTGTAAAGCACATATAGATGATTATGGTCCATTCATGATGTGAATGTGGCAACATCTGATTTATGAATACATATTCATTCTTGGAAGAATATAAATGTGCTAGTCGTAGTGAATATGCCACACTCACCTCTAGAAAGAGATTTGAGATGATATAAGAAAATAATGTCATTATTTAGCATGAATGGTCATTGATCACGTACCTATTGTGATTATGCCAAATATTTTGGCAATGTGATTATTAAAAGATAACGGTAATGCAAGAAATAGATCTTGCATATAATTTTGACCATGACCATAATGGTATAACTTTCTCCTTAAAAGTTTATTCACCATATAGATGTTGATGAATATGTGGTAGTACCAAATTAATTGAGAGCTCTGGAAGAGCTAATTATTACTATTTTGGAGGAACACAATTGATTATCATGTCAATTTATTGTGTAGTAATAAGTCTCGAAGAAACTTAATTGAGTTTCTAAAGTATACGCTACAGCGGTTGATTATATTGAGACTATAAATAAAGGAAAAATTTAATATCTTCTATTACTACAACTTGTAGCGGGATAATATGTATGTGAAAAGCTACCCGCTTTATTCTCTAGTTTGTACTACACAAACAAAAGAATGCCACAATAAGGTAGAAGTTTATTGATATAAAAACCCATATCATAATAAACTTGGAGTCTATTGATAATTGCACACGTCATGGTGTAAATCTGAACTTTATCAATATTGATAAATTCAGTTGGCATAATTGGTTTAGCCATATTAATTTTAAGTATGCTGTGCAAAAATAAAAGAGAATTCATGTGGGTAAATATTAAAGAACTAGAAAGTTCTTTACAAATTCTCTTATGTTATTTGTTCTCATTAATTAATATACCAACTAAAATTGGGATTGAATCCCATGAATACTGAAAATATCAAAGGCACCTGCTATGTATACTACATAAGATGCATCTATGAGATGGTTACGTGTGCGATTATTATTAACCCGTAACCTGGCCGGTGTTTGCGAGGTAACTTGCTCAATAATTTAATTTCGAGCATAATTTCCAGATTTCTATTCAAGACAGTTCATCTTGATAAGTTGGTTTACAACACAATTGATTTAGCAAAATAATTTATTGAGTGCCTCCATTTAATAGCTAAACTATTGCTTATGAGAATAAAAGTTATATATGTCAATTTGATATATGTTATATACAAAAGTATATTATTTTCTCCTCTCACAAGTGGTTCAGGGTCAGGAACCAAATAATTCCATCTTATTATTATTAAAGTGCAGTGTATATTTTGATTAACACCATAACGCACAAAGGTGGATTTTCAAAGTTGAGGAAGCAAGTTAGTTTTTCTAACATGAGAGGAGACAAGATAAACAGTTGAGAAAAAGTTACGTGAAATAAATTCATCATGTGTACATCTAGATCCTAGAATAAAATAATATGTACTTGAAGTTCATAAAAGAATAATTCATTTGCAATATATTGCAAAGCATGCCAGACGCATTTGCTGACCCAAAGAANGTGAAAAGCTACCCGCTTTATTCTCCAATTTATACTACATAAACAAAAGAATACCACAATGAAGTGGATATTTATTGATATAAAACCCATATCATAATAAACTTGGAGTTTATTCATAATTGCACACATCATGGTGTAAACCTGAAGTTTATCAATATTGATAATTTATCCAGTTGGCATAATTGGTTTAGCCATATTAATTCAAGTATGATGTGCAAAAAAAAATAAAAGAGAATTTACATGGGTAAATATTAAAGAACTAGAAAGTTCTTTACGAATTCTCTTACATTGCTTGTTCTCATTAATTAATATACCGACTAAAATTGGGATTGAATCCCATGAATGCTGGAAATATCAAAGGTGAATATGGGCCCATTCACCTGCCATGTATACCACATAAGATGCATCTATGAGATGGTTACATGTGCGATTATTATTGACCCGCAACCTGGTGTTTGTGAGGTAACCTGCTCAATAATTTAATATAGAGCATAATTTCCAGATTTTTTACTCAAGATAGTTCATCTTGATAAGTTGGTTTACATCACAGCTGGTTTAGCAAAATAATTTATTAAGTGCCTCTACTTAATAGCTAAACAATTGCTTATGAGAACAAAGTTATCTATATCAATTTGATATACGTTATATACGAAACGATATTATTTTCTCCCCTCACAAGTGGTTCAGGGTCAGGAATCAAATAATTCCATCTTATTATTATTGATGTGCGGTGTATATTTTGATTAATACCATAACGCACAAAGATGAGTTCTCAAAGTTGAGGTAACAAGTTAGTTTTTCTAACATGAGGGGGAGACATGATAAACAGTTGAGAAAAAGTTACGTGGAATGAATTATCATTAGTACATTTAGATCCTCGAATAAGATAATATGAACTCGAAGTTCATAAAAAGATTATTCATTGGCAATATATTGCAAAGCATGCCAGACGCATTTGCTGACCCAAAGAAAGTAACTATATCTCACTGCAAATGCTCAGAATAAGTCCTAGAAGGACAAGGTCTATGGTACGCCTAAAGTATAGACAAATCGGTTTCAAATAAAACTTCTTGATAAAGAAGATGAGCAAATGATCAAAATGATCATAATAAAGGAGGCAAGTGATCTAAAAGATCACATGACATAACACTTCATAAAATCTCAGGAGAGATTCAGGTACCTGAATATATGAATGAAGAGATATTTATGTTATGTCTATATGAAAATAAGGAGGTTGGAACTGATATAAAATGTTTATCGATGACATCGATAATATCGCTAAATATATATATGAGGATCTTAAGTCTAGAGAAACAATTCAAATATAATTGGT
This sequence comes from Nicotiana attenuata, assembly GCF_001879085.1. NCBI lineage: Eukaryota > Viridiplantae > Streptophyta > Magnoliopsida > Solanales > Solanaceae > Nicotiana > Nicotiana attenuata. Next base: position 172,942 of record NW_017671239.1, read on the forward strand.
TTCATATGAAAGACATGTAGTTTTCGACATGTAGTTCAAACACTCGAAAGTATAAAGTCAATAGGTGTGTGCAATCACTTTCATGTATTTCATATGTCGGCATAACATGAAAACTTGATATGCATCTAAAGTCTATTTAAATGGCTTATATGACTATCCTTATATGATAATCCCTGAAGGATTTAAATTGCTTGAAGCATATACAATTCTTGATCTTGAAATACCACATCCTCAATGCAATTTGTGCACATATGTATCTTGCTATAACTATAAGCATGATAATGTGATAGCGAGAATACCTCTATGGAGATATTGAAAGCCATTCCACGACATTATATGAAGACATTATATATCTATCAATAATGATGATTTCAAGGTGCAATATATTCATTCAAGTTAATATGACTGATTTGTTTATCTAATCTCTACCGATGATATTTTGAAGATGGTGCACAAGATTGGAATGCGAAGGTTCAAAGATATGAATTGATGCTCTCATTAGGGGGAGTTAATATGCGTTGTACTCTTTTTCCTTACAAGGTTTTGTCCCACTGGGTTTTCCTTGCAAGGTTCTTAACGAGGCAACCAAAAGGCGTATTGTTAGATATGTGTACTCTTTTTCCTTCTCTAGAATTTTTTCCCCACTGGGTTTTATTTTAGTTAAGGTTTTAACGATGCACATTATCTGTTGAATAGACATTCAAGGGAGAGTGTTATAAATAGAATTCTATTTAAGGTGAATGTCTATATTCTAGAGAGATTCTATGGTTTGTTACTTGGTGGCTAAGTCACTTTTCCCCTATAAATAGAGGGTGCTATTCCATTGTAATTCGTCTCAAAGCAATAAGAATTCTCCCTCTCTACTTTTCTCTCCAATACTCGTCTTCTTCTCTTATTGTTTTATAACAGAATCTTTTTTTTTCTTCTTTTGTTGATAATATCTTTTGCTATAACAATGACATCAATCCGAATCTAATTTTGCAATCTTACTTCAGTTATTTTCGTCAACCAAAAACTTTTAAGTACACCCCTTAAATGTAGAGTTATGCATAAATTTAATGTAAAAATAGCACAGTCTAGCCAGTTTTCGGACTGGTCACTCAAAAATAGCCAGCATTTACCAAGTCAATGAAAAATAGCCACTATTTTGTTGCAATAGAGACCGGTCCACCATAATATACTGGAGTTCGGTACACCTGTGTATGAACTTCCAGCATATTATGCTGGAACTCCAACACACGGAAAGTTCCAGCATAATATACCGGTGATTCGAGCACTTGTATATGAACTTCCAGCATATTATACTGGACCGGTATACTTTGTTGGAACTCCAGTATATTATGCTGGAGTTCTAGTATACTTATGCTGGAACTCCATCATATTATGCTGGAGTTCCAGCATACTTATCCTGGAACTCCAGTACAATATGCTGGAGTTCAAGTATACTTATGCTGGAACTCCAGCATAATATACTGGCGTATTTTCCGGGTTTTGAACTAGTGTTTTCGCTCAGATTTATCTTTACATGAAAAATGGCTAAATTTCGATTACTTTTGAAACTGAGTCTATTTTTGAACGTACCACTTGCAAATCTAGCTAATTTTGAATTTCTCCCCTAGATTGCATTACTACTTTTCGAATTTTAAATTCAACAGTATAGTGAAAAGCTGGACAAGTCCATGAATGATAGTAATGTAATTATATAGTTCATAAAATTCGAAAAGTACAGTTAACTAAAAACGTATTAAACATAAAGTTGACATTAGGACCTATTANTGGAGATTCGAGCACTTGTGTATGAACTTCCAGCATATTATACTGGACCGGTATACTTTGCTGGAACTCCAGTATATTATGCTGGAGTTCTAGTGTACTTATGCTAGAACTCCAGCATACTTATCTCGGAACTCCAGTATAACATGCTGGAGTTCAAGTATACTTATGCTGGAACTCCAGCATAATATACTGGCGTATTTTTCGGGTTTTGAACAGTGTTTTCGCTCAGATTTATCTTTACATGAAAAGTGGCTAAATTTCAATTACTTTTGAAACTGGGCTATTTTTGAACGACCACTTGTAAATATGACTATTTTTTAATTTCTCCCAAATTTAATCGCAACTAAAGTTTTTTCGGAATTGGCCATGAAAATTTCAAATTTCACTTGAAGTTAAATTTCAGAATTTTTCGAAAATTTGAAAAACTTCAAAACTTATTTTTCAAAAAAAATTCACTTCAAATCACTCACAAAAATTCAAAAACAGTTTCAAATTGTATTCATGTCCAAACACAACTCTAATTTTCAAATATTATTTTCATTTGAAAATTTACTTTTTTTTCGAAAGATCACAATTCTTATGTCCAAACGCCCACTTAAAACAGTAAAACCTTACGGTCAACAGGAATGAAACTTAGGTACAAAATAGAAGATACACTTGCTCTGCAGTTTGACAAAAGAGTAAGAAAAAATGGAAAGTGCATTAAATTATTGTAGAAAAGTATAAAGAAAACAGTATAAAAATTGGCCTCCAATAAAAGCCAAGAGTCGATGACCTCTCCAAAAAAAAATTCAACTTAACGTGCCGCCACAGTTAATTACATGTCAGTACTGTGCAAAATGCCAACGTCTAATTGTCAATTCTAACAGCTAAAATGAAGATGATTTGTTTAATTATAAGGGTCTATTAGTATTAAAGAAATCCTGAAGCTAGACAACTTGCACACTAAACCAGAATAAATTATAAGTTTCACAAGTCACGAGCAGTATTTTTAAGGCAAGTTGCAAGAACGACTCCTCATTACCTACGGATGTAAGTAGTCTTATAAAATCTGTTATTTTTTAAAATATTTTAAAACAAAAATAAGATGTGAAAAATGTGGATATAGTATACTTTTGCCTTCCCATTAACATTGTTTGATCAAGTACGAAATTCAAGAAAGAAATAAATGTTTTTGAACTTTATGATCTAAAATAAACCATAGACACTTTGTGTGACAACGAAAAATAATCTCATTAAGGGAAAAATAATTTTTTATAAATTAAATTATTTTTAAATATAAAAGATGACATTCTTTTTTGTACAAACTAAAAAGAAAATTGTGCTAACATAAATTGGGACATAAGAAGTATAATAGTCGCAGTAAGTTCAAAACAAGAACCGCCCAAAATTTGGATAAGTAATATCTTGCATAATTATAAGTACGTGAAATATTTTTTGTCACTAAAATTTGGGATAGAAAGCAATACTAAATTTTACTTAAGAGCTTAAAGAAGAATTTAAATGAAAAAATATGTTTTGGGGTGCATGGAACAGATATCCCAAAGATGAATGTATAGCCTATTACCATCAAAGGATATGGTGCAACGGACGAGGCTGTTCTTTTCTTAACCAGAGGTTTCCGGTTTGAGCCTTAGATACGGAAAAATTCTTAGTAGAAAGAGCTTCCCCCTAATGGAGCCCTACGCGATGCGGATCCCGATATAATCTGGCTCCAGTACGGATACCGGACACCGGGTGAGAACCAAAATAAAAAGAATGTATATATAGCCTACTAAGAATATTTCGAGAATTGATAGAATGCCTTACATTGGGTGCCAAAAAAAAAAATGCCTTACATTGAATCGACTCCAAAGGAAGTCCCATATAAAATATTGGTGAGACCAACTTTAAAAATAAATAATTAATTATTTGAAAACAAATATATATAAATAAAAGAACGTGAAGTAAAAGTAAAGAAAATCTTGACAAGTGAGTGTAACCAGGTTTGAACTGTAAACTGCTAGCTGGTCTTACACTTCGACTTTAGGCCTATTTTGCGTATATTTTATTTGGACAAATTAGGATATATAGCTGCAAGAAAAACATACACTATTTTTTAGTCAATATTATGATGAATTCAAGAATCAACAGTAATAGATTCTATATTCTTTCTTTGCACATAATTCTTGTACTTGCCTCGAGCTGATCCTTTGGTTAGGTAAGTGTGTAATGTACTAAAAATACTGAACTTGATGCATTATCAAAATTTTCAAATTGCAATATAATTGGAATCTTTTTTCTTCCACCTATAAGTGGAAATCTTTAAGGGAAATATGACGGCTTCAACTCTTTGAATGAATCAGCAATAAAGTATATAAGTCCTTATACATTTTTCATTCTATAATATAAACAATAAGAAATAAACTTGAATCATGTCTAACATTTAGAGTTTTCTCCACCCGAGAAGTCTATTAATTATCTCATAGATTCGTTTTTTGGGAAAATGACAACACTGTTCAAAATCCGGAAACTACTCCAGCATAATATACTGGAATTCCAGTATACTCCAATATATTATACTAGAGTTCCAGCATAAATATACTGAAACTCCAGTATTATATATTGGAGTTCTAGTATAATATACCGGTCCAGCATAATATGCTGGAAGTTCATACACAGGTGCTCCAATCTCCAGTATATTATGCTGGAACTTTTCGCATGTTGAAGTTCCGGCATAATATGCTGGAAGTTCATACACAGGTGTACCGATCTCTAGTATATTATGCTGAAACTTTCCGCATGTTGAAGGTGCAGCATAATATGCTGGAAGTTCATACATAGGTGCACTGATCTCCAGTATATTATGCTGGAACTTTTCGTGTTGCAGCAAAATAGTGACTATTTTTCAGTGACTTTGCAAATGCTATCTATTTTTGAATAACCATTCCAAATATTGGCTAGCCCGTGCTATTTTTACCGCGAGCTAAAAGTGATAATACCCCTTTAATTTTAACAAATGAAACGTTAGCCCACGGGCCAGCACACAGCCTTCTTAGAGAAGTCCTTTCAAATGAAAAGATGGGTTGGGCTGTTAAATTCACCAGCCCACTAAATATCATGATATATTTAAAGTCAGAAGTATAGAAAATTTATTTTTTAATTACGCCAATCAAATATATTCACATAAACTAAAACCGAGGGAACACAGTGTAACTTATGATATGAAATGACTAGGCTTGTAAGTTACTAGTATTGATCAATCCATTCAAAAAATGAATGACATTGTTTATTCAGGAATAAGTTCAATGATCTTTAATTTGAACAATCTTTTTAAACATTTTCTGATAAGTTTAACCACACATTCTGATCAATAAAACTTTAGTTAAATGTCAACTTTTGTTACAAATTTTTAAAGACAATATCTACATTCTAATTCGGAAATTAAATAAATTAAAATATTATTTTCCTAAAACAACACAGTGTTAGAAGATAGGAAAGGGTGTGACATAGTGGTTAATAAAGTAATTTGAGAAGCATGAATTCTTATGTTCAAATTTCAATAAAGCCAAAAGTACTAGGTGCTTTCTTTTTATCTATTTGAGACATTGCAAATAGAGTTACCCGATACATAAGAGAGGTAACAAAAAAAAGAAAAAGAAAAAAATAAGGACCGAGAAAAATATCGGAAAAATGACATTGTATATCCACTTTTTAAAAATAGTCGAAAAATATAATATATATATATATATACACAGACACTCTGTATGATATATATATAAAAATTATACAAATTTTATATATTTTTACGGCTACCAAATATAAATAGTTTTCGGCGCGGGCTAAAAATGAAAAAAAACAAAAACAAAAATATCTATTGGAAAGAGGCTGCATCCGGACTCGGATCGAAGTGTCAAAACGATCAAATGCGTACGCGTTGTAGCGTCAACAATACCGAGTGACTACTGACTAACTTCCCATTTTCCTTTGACTTTCTATCACATCTTATCTTGGTTATCAGTTACTCTTGTCCAGGTGTGGCGGTAGCTTTTAACATATGAGTTGGACAAAATTCATTAGTTTTACTCAAACATGTTAGAAATTTATTAAAAGTTAAATTCAAAACTCAATTACTAACACTTTAGCTCATTTACAAAAAGTCAGGATATATAAAGTTCAAATCCTTCACTTCGCCCCCGCTGTTATCTTTTCGGTCCCTGATTTGGACAATTCGACTTGGAGCCCGTTTGAATTGGCTTGTTTTAAGTGCTTTTAAGCTAAAATAGCTTTTAAGTCATTTGTGTTTTGATAAAGTAAAAAAGTGCATGTGATGTAAATTTGAAAATCTGGTTCAAATAAAAAATTTCTTTCGACCAAAAAAAAAAAGAAGTGCTTTTAAACTTGATTTTAAACTAAAATGACAAAAACAAGCCAAAAGCCAAAAGTTAAAATTCCTAACTTATGGCTTAAAAGCTATTTCAGCTTAAAAGTCACTTAAAATAAGCCCATCCAAACGGGCTCTTGGTCATATTTATATTTTATCTCACCTTTAAGCGGCATTTTTCTGTCAATTTGACATAAGAAATTTAGCACGTAGTAAATATTATATTCAGTGTTATTTTTCAACGTCAAAGTAATTTTAAGTTAATTCAATTCATTTTAATCTTAAAAATAGTCAAATTGAAAACTCATAATTATTAAAGTAACGTCTGAATGGCAGTTGATAACATTGTTATTTATAACCAAAGATTGTGGTGAATAAATAGAACCATTTCACCCTTAGCCAGTCTGGATGGTTTTTCTCATTAAAAATTTTTAAGTGCCACGAATCTGGATTAGTTGGATCGCTTTAAAGGGTATCCGAACAAAGGGAGAGAAACCAGATTTTTTGTTACTCGTAGTGTGAACGAGTTGGTCAATTTAGCTTTAGCATATGTAAATTATGCTCCCAATTATTTACTTTAATGTATGCATGCGTCTTTAACAATATTGTATGTGAAGTTCCTTGGTTGGCGGCAATCAAAATCACCAGGTGATTTCTCTTAGTTTTTCAGGCCCCACATGTAAGTCATTTCCCGTACAAAATCCAAATCTATTCTAGTAAGTACATTTATGATACAATCTGCATATAATAACAAGAAATATTCAGTATTCAGTAGCCCAAATTTGTTAAAACTAAATGGGCATTCAAGACACCTTAGTCCATTTTGATTTATTTAATTTGTTCCTTTTATCTTTTCCTTTCCAATTCTTGAAATTGCAAATCAGAAGCTATGAGCAATGCTCCCTCCACCAGAATAAGAAGACTCGCCATTGAAATCCATCATCCTCAAGCAATCTTGAATTTCATTGTCCGATGCCATTAATTGATCCCAGAATTCTTCTTCTTTTTCAATACCAAAATCTGTGTTAATTCCCTGCTGTAACTGTACAGGCACTTGACGTTGTTGCTGGGATATAGAAAATGTAGTACTAGTAGTTGCATTCTGCTGTTGTATTGATGTATAATCACCAAATGAGAAATTAAGCTTAGCTCTAGGACCTCTAAATTCAATAGCAGCTTTATCATAAGCTCGAGCTGCATCCTCTGCTGTATTAAAAGTCCCAAGCCATACTCTAGCTGCCCTTCTTGGATCTCTAATTTCTGCAGCCCATTTTCCCCACGGTCTCTGTCTCACCCCTCTGTAATTCTTCTTCTTTTTCTTGAAAACTACAGTCTTTGCCTTCTTGTTATAATCCTCATCAGCAACTGGGCTGGCTCCAAAATAGTTGCAACCTATACACCCTTTTATTTTACAGAATTGACATGGCTCTGGTTCTGTTGGAACGCGAAACAGAGGAGGCTCTATATTTGACATGCTCGTAGAAGGTGAAGACGATGAAACAATGGTGGCACTGTTTGTGGTCATAGCATATTGAGTTGTATCACCTGTTATAACATTTGTTAAAGCAGAAACCATGATAGAAAACTCTTGTTCATCACTGAACTTTGGCTTTGAAATTAGATGGTTGACTGAAACAATTTCCTCTTGTTTAGCTTTCTTGGTTGACCTCTGCATTTTTGAAATTTGAAAAGGTGGAAATTTTAGTCTTTGGGTTTCAGATTGTTTTCTGGTTTTGAACTTCTTTGTTTTATATACGAGGGAATTAGAAAAAGATCAACGTGGATAAGCAAAGTTATAGTAATACACATTTGGTACACGGGTTTGATTTTAGCTGAGCTGGCATATTAAATTAGAAAAAGATCAACGTGGGAATTTAGATGATGAAGTTGACATAATTGGTTTCTAGTGGGTTTGGAGATGAGGTGGCGGTCACACTGGTCGGGTTCCCGGTAATACTTGATGACATGGCAGAGGAGTAAGCGTTCACACGGTAAACTATGACGTAATGCTTTACCGAAGGAGAGGGGTTTGGAATTTTTGGGAGACAAGGCTGGGGACAGTTGACAGTCAAATAAATGTCGCCTTGAAGTTAAAGGACCAAAGTACCACATGGTCCACATCCACCTCGTTTCCGTACTTCTCTTTTGTCTAATTTTTATACTACATAAACATAGTAATGTTTAAGATGTTAAATTTCATTATATTTTATATTAGTGATAGTTGAAGAAAATAATACTACTCCTACCAAGTTTAAAGACCCATCCATACATTGAACCTAGTTTTGCATTGATAACCCTTTAAATTTGTTCCTATTTTTCATTTAAACACTTTCTTTTAAGTCAATTCTATTTGAACACTCCAATTACCTTTGAAATGTGTCATTTAGACACAATGTTGTGACGTGGCATAGTGTATTACACCATATTTCAGAGCGTGAGAGATCAATTTTCTTTTTAAAATTCTTCTCTCTTTCTTTTTTCCTCCTACTCTTTCACAAACCATCACCATCACCTTCCCCCCCCCCCTCCCCCCAATAGTCCACCACCATCCACCTTATTGTTTTAGTTTTCATTGCCGAACTTAATGGAGATTGCCGGAAAAATCTCAAACATGTGTTCAGTGCAATTTGAATAATTGCCATATAAAGTGGCCAAGATAAAGGCTTAAAAACGACTTTGTGTTTTTCTCTCGCTTTCTTTCAGTTAACACACGTTCTCTCTCAAATCACAGCAAGATTTTTCTTTTTTCCTTTCCACGATCTCTCTCTCTCACACACACAGCAAGATTATAGGAACAAATTTCTCAGAATTGATCCTCAACGTTTTTGCTCCCAAAGTTCGTGGTAATTGGTAAAGTTTTTAGCCAGTTCACGCCAAATTACTCTGCCATTCTTCTTTTTCTCTTCACTCTTTTTTTCAGTTTCGCCATTGTTAGGTCTCGAGGAACAAACTTCAAATTTTGTCTTCAATGGTTGATTCAACAACTCCGAAGAAGTTTACACAAGGTATACCCACTAAATCACTCAATTTTGATCGTCGGCGTCTGAATCGCCGACGTCATCATCCACTATTGGCTCATCCTCTTAGGCGAACAGATCTGGCCATGGCTACGCGGGAGAAGATTTGAGGGCCGGATTTTTTGTTCGTCTCCATTTTTAGTTCTAATACAATGTATACAGTATTTTGCTTGGCCGAAAAAAGCCATCTCTGGCGAACTTTCTTCTCTTCTTTGCTATTTTAGTCACATATGATGATACTAATACGTACAAATCCACTCAAATACATTATATTTTTGTATAAATACAATTTTTTGCATGTATTTATGTATTCCGAAGGTCTGTATTTTTTCAATACAGTCGAATTCTGCTATTGTATTCATGAGTACAGTAGCGCGAATACAGTCGCGTAACAACTAAATAATAGCTATAGGAAGTAATTACGTATATAGTAGCTATAAAAAGTTAATAGTCACTAAACAATAGTGGTTTCTGAAAATTCCTCTATTAAACCATCTAATATTCGAAGCTCACTTATTTGACTAATTCAAATTTATGTCGGGTAACCAATTAAGGTAGTAAATCTCTTTCTATCAAAAAGTTCTGTTTATTTCTAATATTTAAATCCGAGACTTTTATTTAAGGTGAAAGGATCTCAACCATCGAACCATACCTCTGTGATAACGTCAAGGCACGTATTAGTATCCAATAACCAAGACACAAAGCGGACTAGGGTCGACATACTAGTTTGTTCATATGGGTAAACTTGATAGCTATTGCTTGACCTCAATATATAGCGGAGCCACATGCAACCTGAGGGATTCAAATTGAATTTTGTTTGGCAGAAAGTTATACTGCGCAAATATAAGATAAAAATAAATTTTTACATATATATAGAATTTAAAATCTCCTTAGCATAAGAGAAAATACATGTTGAAATAAAAAATACAGCATTTTTAATATTTTAGAATCTCCTCACCAGAATTTCTGATTCCATTTCTGCTCGAACTACAATAAATTTTAGCCAAACAAAAAATGTACTCCACTTGTTCGAGTTTGGAGGAGTCGGGTTAAAAATTATATATTCTTTTAGAGAAAATTTCATATTAAAACAAATGGGCTGCCTATTTTTCAACTTTATAGCCCATATTTCAATTTACAATTGAGTAGCCCAAAAATAACAGGCCCATATCCGATAAGAGGGGTGTTATTTCCGTTTTTTGGGATTCAGAAGTAGGATTTTATATCTTTCAGCGGGATTTTCTCTCATTCTTTCCATTCTTCTTACCAAATCTACAAAATCGTGATCTTGCGGTCAATGCAACTCCAAAAACCCTAGAAATTGTTCTTCATCTCGAATTAACAGCGAATCTAACACGAAAAGTGAAATTTTTTTGCTGCAATCAGCGCAATTTTCATTTTTGCTGCAATTTTGATTTCAACTTTTTGTTCGATGGAGCTTTTTTCAGTTTACGTTCTTCATAGTGGTGAATAGGAAGAAAACAAGTTTATCAATTTCGTCAGCGATTGTGTAATAATCGAGTCGACATTCAGCTACAACAATTTAGTTGCAGCTATTTCGGAACAGATTAGAATCGATTGTGAGTTAAACACATTGGAGATTAACTTTCTCTCAAAGGATGATTTGCCACCGATCCTGATTTACAACAATACAGGTGTTAAGGTGTATATCGAATTAAAGAAGAAAAACTTGAATTTCACTGAATACCCGTTGTATGTGACGGTGAAAGAGGTTTATGATAATCGTTTGGTTGGTACAAGTTCCAGTTGTTTGGTTGGTACAAGTTCTAGTTGTTTGGTTGCTACAAGTTCCAATTGTATAGATGTGTCCACAATTGATAGCACTGAGATTATGCCTGATATCGAATTTATTGAAAACACAAAATTTAGTGAAAACACGGGTATAATAGATGATATGTTGAATGAATTTGTTGAGGAAGATCAAGTTTATAAGGATAAAGAGGCAGTTATCAGTGTGATGAAGAATTTGGCTGTACGCGAGAGGTTCCAATTCAAGGTGAAGAGATCTAGCGCAACAAGGTATGACAATAGTTGTATATTCTGTTATATATATGTATAATTATGTATAAAGTAGTATATATCTAGTTATGTTTTTGTATACAAGTGTATTTAGAAGTTGAATGATCTTTAATCCTAGGTATCACCTTGTGTGTGTGGATGACAATTGTGCTTGGAGTTCAAATCTTCTGTCGTTTACAAGGCAAACATATTCAAGGTGAGAAGTTACAATAATAATCACACATGCGGCTATGGTGAAAGATACTTAACACAACGTCAAGCTACTTCAGGTGTAATTGCTAGTATAGTCAAGGACAAGTATGTCAATCCAAAAAGAGTTTACACTGCAAATGATATAATAGAGGACATACAAAAGCAACACGGGATTGAAGTGAGCTACATGAAAGCATGGAGAGCTAAAGAGATAGCAATGGCAATCATAAGAGGGAATCCGAGTGATTCATATAAGGAGTTGCCGAAGTATTTTTATATGTTGGAGCATACAAATCCAGGAACGGTTACAAAGTTGCACAAATTAGAAGATGGATGCTTTCTTTATGCATATGTTTCGCTATATGCATCTATCAAGGGTTGGGAGCATTGCAGACCGATAATGGTTGTTGATGGAAGTTTCCTTAAAGCAACATATAAGGGTACCATATTGACTGCTTACACACAGAATGGAGCTGGTGAGTTGACTGCATCTACCTTGTTTCTGCAGTTTGTATAATGTTGTAGTTTCATGTATAAAAGTGTATAGGATTTCACAGCTGCCGTTTTTATAAAAATTGCAGTTGGTATAAAGTTGTATAATTGTGTATAACTGTGTATAAGATTTATATAATTGCCTGAATCGTAATATCTATTTTGTATAAACAGGAAAAATCCTTCCACTTGCATATGCAATTGTAGATTCAGTGTAACGACCCGGTTAGTCGTTCTAAGAGTTGTAGCCTCGTTCTCTCATTTCTGTTTCTTTATGTGTTGTTCAGCTGTGTTGAGTTGTATTGAGTTGGTAGGTTTGGGTTCGGAGTAGTTTTGGAGTGAAATGATCACTTAGTCTCTTAGTTAGAAAAGTCAATCGAAAGTAGACTTATGAGTAAAAGAATTCGGATTTGGATTTTATGATTCGATTAGCTTCGTTGGATGATTTTAGACTTAGGAGTGTGTCCGGAATATAATTTGGAGGTCCGTGGTAGAATTAGGCTTGAATTGACAAAAGTTGGAAGTTTAGAATTTCTTAGGCTTGAATTCGAGGTTGATTTAGTATTTTGGTGTTTCGGAGGTTTGACTAAGTTCGGGTAGTGATATATGACTTGTTGGAATTGTTGGTTAAGGTCCCGAAGGCCTCGGGTGAGTTTCGGATAGGTTTGGGTTGTGTTGCGTTCGTTTTTCTTATGTTTCGACGCCGTTTTTTCAAGCATAAATGATATCATATTGAACAAATGAGCTCCGATTTCTTTTGTGATTGAAGAATTAGATCCGTATTATAATTACAGACCTATAGCAAAAAGAATCTTCGAATTTGGACATCGTATGAGGATTTTATGGTCATTTTACTAAGATTTAGGTTGCCAGATTTTTCAGGTTAATTACGAAATTGCCACTAGCAGCGTAATTAAAAATCTACACTATTTGCAAATATTAAAACCTACCTATCTCATTCGAGATAAGGTCAAATTGAGTGATTCAAAAGCCTAACTTGACTAGAATTTCACAAGGAATCCATTGGAGGAATAAAATACGAGTTTCGGGATTGTTTGGCTCGAGAAACGAGGCAGAATAGCTGGTAGAAAAATATACAAAACTAGGGTTTGTTCATTCAGTCATATTTTGAGTTGGGGAGCTCGGATTTGGGCGATTTTGGAGGCGATTTTCACCATATGGATTGGGGTAAGTGTTCTCTACTCGATTTTAATTATAATTTATGAATCCATCTTCGTTTTTGGGATTTGATTGATGATTTCAAAGTGAAATTGAGGGAGCTAGGGTTTGAGTATTAGAGAGTTTTAAGTGAGGATTTGAGGGACCAAACGGAGTCCGATTTTGACAAATTTTATATAGATAGACTCGGGAGAGGACGAGGATTATTATTCTGCCATTTTTGACTGACTCCGAGACGTGGGCCCGGGGGCCGAGTTTTGGCCGATTTCGGATTTTTGGCATGTTTTTGTTATTTTTATTGTGTAATTCAATTCTTTAGACTATGTTGATAGTAGTATTCTAATTATGGTTAGATTCGAAGCTTTTGGAGATCGAGACGAGGGACGAGGGCATTACGGAGTAGAATTTTGCGCTGTTGAGGTAAGTAACAGTTTTAACTCTGGCTTTGAGGGTATAAACCCGGAGAAATTGATATCATGTGATTGTTTGGTGGTGATACCCACGCTAGGTGACGGGCGTCTGGGTGTGCAACGTGAGGGATTGAGACTTGGTCCGTCCCGTGAGGCTGTGAGGCCTAATGGCTATTATCTGTAGTTATGTGTTTACTTGTTGTTGAACTTGTTTGCCTTCATGTTAGAGATCATGTTCAGGCTTTATTCATGCTCACTATATTTGTACTCAGTCATAGAAATTATTTTACATGTTTATCTCACTCTCTATTATTTGGTAATATGCTGTGATACTTGATGTGAGATGTGTTCCCTTATTTGTTGATGATGGTAACGCTNAGATGTGGTCCTACCACCTAAAGGGAGAAGGAATGCAGGAAGGCCAATAAAGGAAAGACTCAAACCTGCTTCAGAGAAAGAGTCTAAGAGGGCATTTTCATGTTCCGTGTGTGGACAAAGTGGTCACAATAGAAAAACATGTAGGAATCGACCAAAATAAATAGTTGGAAACATAACACTTCCTATTACATATGTTGTCATGTTGAGTAGTTAAGTTTCGCAAACAATAAAGTTACAAATGTTGAGTAGTTAAGTTTCACAAGCAATTGAGTTACAAATGTCAATAAAGAATTACAATTTACACTATATATTGCAATTATGTTAAATATGTTTCATTATACATGTTTTGATTATCCAATAATAATGTGTTGATGTTTTTAATGGTGCTAAATATATTGATAGATTGTACAAATGCAAAACAGAACTGCAAACAATCAATGGTATTATATGTATGCAGATGTATAAATGAGAGTATAAGTTTGTATAAAATTATATAACTATGTATATTATTGTATACATATGTATAAACCCTGCAACATTAACAAAACTGCAACCATAATGAAAATACATACTTTGTTAAAGGACAAAAGCAACTGAAATATTCATTAAAATGTAATTCATTCACAGCTACAATGTGTAATGACTACCACAAATTACACAAAAATAAAAATATCTATAATATCCGTTAAGGTTATCTCACAAGTAGCAGAATAGTACTTAGACAAAACTAGGCAACAACTCCTGATACATAGCAAAACTATATTAAAATGGAAAAAACAGAACTACTTTCTCGGTCGTCCCCTCTTCCTCTTCCTGAAAAGTCTCCCTGTGATTTCATCACCACTAATTGCACCGGACTGTTGTTTTTTCCTTCCATAATCCCACAACAGAGATCCCCACATGGTGCGAAGTGTCTCAATGTCAAAATTATCTTTTCGAATTTCCTTACCAAGGATGAAATACTCAGCAAAGCCAACAACAAAAGCACCACAATCACTGTAATTAAAAAAAATTAAATTCTCTGTACGTTACTGTAAATAGGTACACTAATAGTAAAATAGTAAAACAATTGAGATTAACCTACCATTTGATCTGTTGTGGCACATTATTAACCAGATTAATCTGCAAAGCATCAGAATGGGATTTATCGGTATATGCACCATTGTTCCAATCAATGCCCTTCTTCTCGACATAAAAATCAGAACTCTTCAAGAAGTAAGGTATCAAATTTGCATAAGGTAATGCAGGATCCAAAGCAAGTCTATCATTAATAGCTCCACGGTTAGAGTCATAGATGTGGATGCACCTATCTATGAATGTAAACAACCCCAAAACCCAATGGCCCAATTTTGCTCTTCCGCACTTCACATAGATAGGGAATAAGACGTGGTCAACAGTGTGCCACGGTACATTTGCATCACAATAATATCCTCTAATGTACTCTTCTATCTCATGCCCTTCAGGAATCACTGAAGGATCTTGATTCACTTTGAAATCTTTATACAGGGAGTTGATTTTGTTACCAAAGGCAAAGTCGGTTGTAGTAAACCGCATGGCAACATTCGGCCCATATTTTCCCCTCTTCCTCAAATAATAAAAGAGGACATCCAAGTGCTGAGACAAGAAATAAAACAAAACAACCATCACTACTAAATTTTTTAAATATACAAATTTATACGCTATTATACAAAGTTATACATATTTATACAAGGTTATACAATCTTATACTGTGATTATACAAAGTTATGTATACACTATGGGGGTCTCAAACAATAAAGATACCCAATAAATAAAAAGGCATTAGAACAAAAAGTTATTAAATACCGTGTCAATCAAAGGTCGACCACAATACGCAAGTGAGTGGAACCAGTCCTTTGTGGTCACATGACACGAGCCAAAAGTAAAAGCTTCCGCAAGCTTATTTACTTCATCGGTATAAATATTTTTGGCACTTCAAATCACAAAAAATAAAAAGTAATCAGAACTACCTTCATTGACAAGTATAAAATCAAAACATGAAAGCTTAAAGAAAGTTAAGATACTTTCGCCTCGTATCCATCCCATTATCAACAAGCGCACAAAACTCTTTGGCCAATGGCGACAAGGGATCAAAATCATCAATTTCGATCGTGAAAGGATGCTTGATATAAAAAATGAGCTTGTGTGCAGATCCTGATGCCCCCGAATAAAAAACTGGCAAATATGGAGATTTGGCATATTTTCCTGGTATTTTCTGTCGAACCGACTGTTCAGGAGAAATGTAATCCTCTTCTACGTCTATGATGGATGGTCTATGAAGCACAATGTGGGACATTTGTAGCGCATCTAAATCTTCATCGCCAATGTCATCCCAAAATGTATCACCCTTGACATCACCTGCCGCCCCTTAGACAAAGAAAACCAATAATAAAAAACTTTCAAAATGAAGAAAAGAAAAATCAAACAAAAGAAGATAAAATGCAGAATGAATACCACATCAACACCATCAGTAACTCCCTCGTTTGTTCTGACACCTAAATCTGTTTGGTCAGCTAGCGTATTATCTTGATTCACTTGATCGACAAAGTCAGGAACAACATCGTATTGATAGCCATCAAATTCGCCAAGACCAGATGTATTGTCATCAGACACGCACTGACGAATCTAATAAAAAATAATAGAATGAGAAGGCATAACTGTTGAGTGATGATTCAGAGAAGGCATAACTGTTGAGTGATTTGGTTTTATCAGTAAATTACCTTAGAATCAGGAACCTCCTCCCTCGTTTGCTTGGTTTCCTTCATATTCAGAAAACTGAACACTTTTTCAAATGAAGAAACTACATAACTGTTGAGTGTCGTAACTGTATCAGTCAACTACAACAAAAAACAACAAAAACAACAAAAGTAAATCAACAACCATGTTTATAACCAAAAAATCATGTATATACAAAAAGTACCGATAAACTACAGAAAAGCTAAAGCTCCAGTACCTTTCCAACAACACTCCTCAACTTCTCAACTTTATCATTCAACAGATCAATGCGCGCCGAAGGATAATAACTCGGGTTAGGCTGTTGCTCCGTATTCTGAGGATAAGGTCGTTTAGACTATTGCTCCATATTCTGAGGACAAGGCGGAGACGCAAAGACAGAATTATCAGTGTGAAAGGCAGGGACCTCCCCTGATGCAACATCAGCAGCATTAACTTCAAAAAGCGTGGTGATGTTCAGAGTTGACATCTCTTCACGAGTAGGGGAAATGTTCCTATAGTTCAACTACAATAAGAAAAACTGGATTACAACAGTAGAAAAAGGAAATTATGACATATTCATAAGTATACATACTTACAGAAAAACTGAAATCATATATGAAGAAGTATTATGGTACAAAATGTTTACCTTGTCGATACTAGACATGATTACCCCGCCAGTCAAATCCGCATATGTTGGAGTTTCATTGACTTTCCAATTAAGAATGCGTGGCACATTTGTGCCAACGCGAATAGCTAGATGCTTGTCAACCATATAGCAACACTCAAAAAACCATATTTGTAATGCAAGTGGCAAACCTCCGAGCCTATACATTGTCAAATAGTCACATTGTTTGTCCCTCATTGTCTTCAAAATATCTTCAAATGACTTTTTTCCCCAAGCATATGTGTGACATTGACCACTTTCAATGATATCAAAATCATCTTTGTTGATACCATGATTATTGGCATCTGAGAATATGCAATGATGGACAAACGCCATCAAGGCCATCTTGAACGCATCTTCGTCCGACTTCCAGTCCTTTTTCTTGAAGCGATCAAGAAGCTGCCCCCTCGATATAGCCTTTTTTCCATCTCCCGGAAAATACTCTTTTAGCAACCTATTGACATCTGGTTTGTCATAGAATGTGGCGTCTTCTTCTACACACTTCAGACCAGTGATAACAACAAACGCTCCAATGCCAAAACGCAGCAAACAACCATTAATTTTAACCCACAACTCCCTTTCCCATCCTGGGATGACTTCCCTCAATAGTATATAATGAATAAGTTGATTTTGAATTTTAAATTGAGGGAGGTCCAAGAAGTACCCAAAACAACTAGCACGGAACATTTGAAGTTGCGTGTCAGTCAAATATTGCTTCAACATGCTCACAATATCAGTCTCGGTATGGGAACTAATCCTGTTGTGGAAATGATCAACTGGTTGTATATAGAAGTCTCCAACCTTGCATATGGAAAAATAACAAGAAAGAAATTAGGAACAAAAATTATACTAAAATATTGTATAAAATGTATAAATCAGTGTAGCAGTACTTGTATAAATATGTATAAACAACTGTATAACTTTGTATGAAATTGTATAAGCATGTATAAAATTAATAGCAACACAGGGAATACCTTCAGCTTAGCTTTTCTCTCGTTCAATTTGCAGCGAATAGCAAACCTTTGTTCTTTGGATATGCAATCAAGACCACTCTCACCATCGTCCTTGATCTTTCTCTTTTTCGGTTTAACAGTGGGACCTACATCATCTTCATTAACCAAATCAACTTTCAGCTTTTCTTTTGATTTTTCATGTCTCCCACATTTCTTACTCCTTATTCTAACAATGTTAACTGGAGTAGGAGTATTACTCGTTTGTGAACGAGTCATTCGACTGCTCTCTTGTTGCAACTTTTTTGTAGGAGCAGGAGACTAAAAATCATCATCATCGGGAGCCTGGACATGCGCATTCGCTTCAGAATTAGGGGTTGAGGGCAAGTCCCTCAATGATTTAACTGGAGTAGGAGTATTCTTCGTTTGCGAACGAGTCATTCGACTGCTCTCTTGTTGCGAATTTTTTGGAGGAGCAGGAGACTCAAAATCATCATCATCTGAGGCCCGGACATGCACATTAGCTTCAGAATCAGGGCTTGAGGGCAAGTCCCTCAATATTTTCGCAAAATCGAACTTAACACCTTTTCCAACAACCTTCATACGACCTTTAGAAGCAGGTATTTTTGAACGCATTTTCTACAATAAAACAAACAAAGCTTTAGCAAAAGTGAAGACAAGTGAAGGAAAACACAAAAATCAAACAAAAAACAAAGGTCATGAACACAAAGCAGAGGCCAATTTTTTCAAATTGTAACAAAACTCAAAAAATAAATTCTACCCTAAAAGTCGAAATAACAAAGCATGCAAACTGGAACATCAAGTTTAGGCCCAGAACGAAGATAGAAGGAACACAAAATCAAACGAAAAACACAACAACATTGTAAAGAAAATATTCAAAATCAGAAAAGCAAAAAAATTAAAAATAAAACAAAATTTAAAACCAAAACTGTGGTAAAAGCATAAAATGAAACGAAAATTACCTGAAAATAAGAGTGAAAGCTCGAAAAATTACTTGAGACCCAACAGTGGAGGACGATTGCCTTCGTCTCTGAGAAAAGCGTGAGAAAAAGAGAGAGAAAGAAATTTAAAAGCGAAAACCGTTGATTTAATATTTGTTGGCTACCGGGTAAAAACTAAATTTCAAAACATATACAATCTGGATTAAACTAGGTAAGAACTTCAAATGTAAGCTACTTTCAAATGGGTTGTATGGTCCAAGTGATATATGATGTAATTTCTTCATTCTTTTATGGGTCAACTTAGGTCAATTTGAGCTACTCAAGTAACCAAATTTGACCCGTAAACCTAGTGAAGAAACGACAATAAAAATCTTTTATGTTTTGTTTGTCACACGAATAAGCGCACCCCACAAAACTTAAGCTCGACAATAAAAACACCCTAGTCTACTGCAAATTCTTTTGTTCTTTTTCTCCTTTCCTTTCCTATTCTTGTTTAATTGAAAGTGAACATCAGAAGCTATGAGCAATGCTCCCTCCAGCAGAATCTGAAGAATGGCCATTGAAATCCATCATCCCCAAGCAATCTTGAATCTCATTATCCCATTTCATTAATTGATCCCAGAATTCTTCTTCTTTTCCAATACCAGCATCTGTTTTAATTCCCTGCTCTAACTGTACTGGCTCTTGTTCTTGCTGGGGCAAAGAAGATATTGAAGTGGTTATATTCTGCTGTAACTGAACTGATGTATAATCTGCAAACGAGAAATTAAGCTTAGCTCTAGGACCTCTAAACTCAATAGCAGCTTTATCATAAGCTCGAGCTGCATCCTCTGCTGTATTAAAAGTCCCAAGCCATACTCTAGTCGCCCTTCTTGGATCTCTAATTTCCGCAGCCCATTTTCCCCATGGTCTTTGTCTCACTCCTCTGTAACTCTTCTTCTTTTTCTTGGCCTTGTTATTATAATCATCATCAGCAACTGGGCCGGCTCCAAAATAGTTGCAACCTAAACACCCTTTTATTTTACAGAATCGACATGGCTCTGGTTCTGTGGAAACGCGAAACAGAGGAGGATCTAAACTTGACACGCTCGTAGATGGTGAAGACGATGAAACAATGGTGGCACTATTTGTGGTCATAGAATATTGAAATTCTTGAGTTGTATCACCTGTTATAACATTCTTTAACGCAGAAACCATGATGGAAAACTCTTGTTCGTCTGTGAACTTTGGCTTTGAAATTAGATGGTTGATTGAAACAGTTTCCTCTTGTTTAGCTTTCTTGGTTGACCTCTGCATTTTTGAAATTTGTAAAGGTGGAAACTTTGGTCTTTGGGTTTCAGATTGTTTTCTGGTTTTGAACTTCTTTACTTTATATACAAGGCAGGGATGTGAACTAACAACAACGTGGATAAAAAGGTTACTATAATACACTTTTTGTACACGGGGTTTGACTTTAGCTTAGCTGGCATATTAAAATTAATTGGTTTTGGGGGCACGTGGGATTTGGATGGTACGTTTATGATGAGGTGGCGGTTATACGGGTCGGGTTTCGGTAATACTTGATGACATGGCAGGGGAGAGAAGTGTTCACACTTCACATGGTGATTGTCAATTTCGTGGATGGAGGAGGTGGACAGCTTTTGCCTTTTTAGGCAAAGGACGGTTATAGAGGATAAGAGGAAAGGAATGATGTAATCACTTACACAAATGAGAGGGTATTTTTGGAATTATGGGAGACATTAGACAAGACTGGGGACCGTTGACGGTCAAATAGTTCGTCCTGTCGCTTTGAAGCAAAGTAGACCAAACAGCTTCATATCTACAAGGCAATTGAATTAGCAAAAAAGGAAAGTATACAAGGCAAATCAGAATCGGATATAGAATTATTAAAATGTGGATGCACTACTAAAGAAAAGAAGATAAAAAATATTAAAGTGGGAATTGATCCCCCTTCCTTTGGGTAAATAACTCAAAATCTATATCTATATATATATATTAAAGCAAGAAAGTTGCCATATATAATTAACATTATGGTTAAGCCAAGCGGCAAGCTAATAAATGTCAATAGTATATTGTAACTTTATTCTATATTTGATTATTTTAGTTAAAGATAAATATAATATATATATATATATATATATATATATATATATATATATATATGTATGTATGTATGTATGTATATATATATGCGGAATTTGAATTAAAAGATAATTTTGAATTTATAGATAAAGTTCTAAAATTCGAATTTAAATTAAAAATAAAATTTATCTTTTTTTTATCATGTTATCATACTTAATTCGGTGAATGATCATATGCAATCATGTTAGAAATTTTTGTTATTTTTCTAATTATTTAAATACTACTTTGCCTCTAGCAAAAAAAAAAAAAAAAAAATACTCCATATAACTATAAAACNAAAAAAAAAAAAAAAAAAAAAACTATTCCATATAACAATAAACTCTTTCACATTTAAAATCCTATAAGTATAGTTCTTTGAAACACTATAGCTAGATTTGAATAAAACAAAATTCTTTTAAAATAAATATAATAAATAGGGTACACGTCTATGTTTATATAAATAGCAAAAAGGAGTTTACAAAACCAAATAAAAGTTTACTTACATATATAATAAAGTAAACATACATGCTGGAGAAATCAACATCACAAAATCAATCAATATTAAAAAAAAAAGTTGTTTCTTTTTTCTTCTTGAAGAATATTTGTTTGAAGAGTCAATTTGCATAAATGGACATCAAACAAATAACAAAACTTTAGCTATACAATTGCTATCATTAATTTCAATTTAGCATATTCAAGGAATTGAATGATATAAACTGAAACCCTTCATTTAGTCAAGCCAATATTGCAAGGGTATAATACTTTTTTCGTTGAAGAATATTAGTTTTGAATCATTGGATTATGTGAAAGGTTTTTTTTTTCAAACTCAACAAGAGAGAAATTGGTTTTAATTGATAGTTTATATAGCGACTTTTAAGTGTAACAAAGAGTATATATAAAGAAAATTTTTATATGACGTGGAATATTTTTTTTTTAAATGTAAAAAAATTATTTCGAAAAAACTCTTATTTTTAATTCAAAGATAATAAAAAGATAAGATATTTTTAGAACATTAGTAGAGAGTTTTAAAATTATTATAATAGAAGTTATATCATGGATAACTCAAA
>NW_017671239.1:197130-206313 GCF_001879085.1 Nicotiana attenuata
TGTCACGACCCGGATTTTCCACCCTCGGGAGTCGTGATGGCGCCTACTATTGGGAGCTAGGCAAGCCAAATTTAATTACTTCTTCATTAATAACATAATTCCTTTTTACAGTTATCGGCAATAATACAAAAGCAACGAAATTAAATAATAAGCGGAAGTCTCAATATTATAGAAAACTGAATAGAAATGCGGAAAATTTCAACCAAGGTCTCTACCCAAGACTGGTGTCACAGTTCCACAGACGGTCTAAAAATACTACACATAAGGGTCTGAAAGAAATAAACTCGACACTGTCTCCAGAATTACATGAAAGAAACAGGAGTATAGATGAAAGGAGACGCCAGGGCCTGCGAACGCCTGCAAGGCTACCTCGGGTCTCACTGGACTAAAAGTCTGCTCCCACTCTATTGCTGCTGCTGCTGAAGCCTGGGATATGTGCAAAATAGCACAAAGTGTAGTATCAGCACAACCGACCCCATGTGCTGGTAAGTGCCTAGCCTAACCCCGGCGAAGTAGTGACGAGGCTAGGACCAGACCACCAAATAAACCTGTGCAGATATATATACAAGTACAACGGAGACGTAGCAAGAAAATAACAATTTAAGCTGGGGAAGGGAGCATGCTTCAGGGGCAACAGTTAGAAATAGAATTTCAGGAATAATAAAGCGTACATCTACAATTTAACTTCAAGCAGTAAAAGAAGAGATAAGGCAACTTTCATATTCAACTCATCTTGTTGCAGGCGTGCAACCCGATCCCATTTCTCAATATCTCGTGGGGCGTACCACCCGCTCCCATTTCAATATCACTCGTGGTAGGCGTACCACCCGCTCCCATTTCAATATCACTTGTGGTAGGCGTACCACCCGCTCCCATTTCAATATCACTTGTGGTAGGCGTACCACCCGCTCCCATTTCATTAAATCAACAGTTTCCTCCAAAAGAAAATTTACTCTAACAAACGCAACCATTAATACGAGTTCATAAGACAACAAGCACACAAAATTTATGATTCACTAAGGGAAACAATTAATGACAAATAGCAATTAATTATGGATCATAAGGGGGCAATCAGGCAATTTAGTTATTAATATGTTGAATGTCACGTAGCAATTAAGTCACATAATCATGAAGCAATTAAGGCATAAATTCAAGACATAACGTTGCGCAAGGACACCTTGGTTCAATAAGAACAAGTGACACGATAAAGGGAAATGTCAACGTAAAGAATCACAGAAACAATGGAATAAGACAAGTAATGCACTTGAACTAATAACAACAAGAAATCATAGCAAACTGCAATAAGTGCACGGCATCACCCTTCGTGCTTTTACTCTCATCCTCACCAAGCAATGATATAAAATGTGCACGGCATCACCCTTCGTACTTTTACTCTTTCCTCACATATAATCAATAGAATTGGCACGGAATGGTACATCGTGCGGCACGACATCACCCTTCGTGCTTTAACACTCTTCCTCACCCAAATCAACAATCATAGTTCACATTATCACTCGAGCCAATGCTCCACGAAGTTCAAAGACCACAATTTCTTTCACAAGATCTTTACAACATATAGAAGTCATCAATTAAACATGGAAGATATAGCAAGATCCCAACTATTCGCAAAATAAGGACTCACGGTCATGCCAGACACCAATGTATAGATACTCGTCACCATGCCTATACATCGTACACGACAATTAGCAAGTAGCAAATAAGACTCAACTCCTATTCCCTCAAGCTAGGGTTAAACCAAACACTTACCTCGATGCTTTGAATTCAACTCAAGTCTGATTTATGGCTTTACCCCTCGATTCCGCCACCAATTCGCTCGTATCTAATCACAAATTGTTTAACTACATTAATAAACACTAAATGAATCAATTTGAATGCATAAAAATAAATTTTCCAAAGTTCTTTCCAAAAATTTTAAAATTGCCCTCGGGCCCACGTGGTCAAAATCCGAAGTTTGAACCAAGACCCGGTTACCCATTCCCCCACGAACTCAAATATGTAATTTGTTTTGAAATCGGATCTCAAATTGAGGTCCAAATCCCCAATTTTGAAAAACCTAGATTCTACCCAAAACCCCCAATTTCACCCATGAAAATCATTGATTTTTGGTGGAAAACATATTAAATGATGTTAATGATTGAAAAAAATGAGTAAAAACCAACTTACAAATGATCTGGAAGAAGTCTTGTTCTTGGAAAATCGCCCAAAGAGGTTTGTGTTTTGGAAGAATGTTAAAATGGCTCAAAAATTCGGCGAAGTGTAAAATATACAGGCCTCAGATGTGGGAAATGCGAAGTTGGGTTCGCATTTGCGAACCCTGCAGGCTTGGGAAATGCGAAGGTGAGTTCGCATTTGCGAACTCTGAAGGATCTGGGAACTTTCGCATTTACGAGCTAATGTGTCGCATTTGCAACAGGCCCGACTTCGCATTTGCGGACCAAGAGGTCGCATTTGCGATCCCAGCTGGCTAGACCCCTTTTCGCATTTGCGGTGGCAAACTCGCATTTGCGAGCCCTGCTTCGCAAATGCGAAGATTGCAGGAGTGGGAATATCAGATTTTCCCAAGGTTCAAAATGCACTCCGACACCTATCCAAAACTCACCCGAGCCCTTCGGGGCTCCAAACCATATATGCACACAACCTCAAAAATATCCTACGGACTTATCCGTGCGATCAAATCGCCAAAACAACATCATCTACATCGAATCAAGCCTCAAAACTCATGATTTCTTCCAAGTTTTTCATAAAACATCAAATTTCCATTTTAAGTCCGGAACACGTCAAACGACATCCGTTTTCAACCAAACTTTACAGAAAGTGCTTAAATCATATACAAGACTTGTACCGGGCACCAAAACCAAAATACGGGCCCGATACCATAGTCTTCTAATCAAATTTCATTTCCAATTTCCTCAAATATTTTCAGAAAACAATTTCACACAAAAAATTAATTTTCTCAGGCTTGGGACCTCGGAATTCGATTCCGGGCATACGCCCAAGTCCCATATTTTCCTACGGAACCTCCGGGACCGTCAAATCGCGGGTCCGGGTCCATTTACCCAAAATGTTCACCGAAGTCAAATTTATCCAATTTAATATCAAAATTTAGCATTTTTCTCACAGAATTCATATTTAAGCTTTCCGGCTACGCGCCCGGACTGTGCACGCAAATCGAGGCAACCTTAAATGAGGTTTTCAAGGCCTCGGAAGTACAGAATGGGTAAGAAAACAAGTGGTGACCCTTTGGGTCGTCACATTCTCCACCTCTAAAACAACCATTCGTCCTCGAACGGACAAAAGAAAGAAGTACCTGAGCCGGGAAAAAGATGAGGATAACGACTCCGCATATCAGACTCGGACTCCCAGGTCGATGCCTCAGGGGGCTGAACTCTCCACTGAACACGCACAGAAAGAAAACTCTTGGATCTCAACTGACGAACCTGCCGGTCCAAGATAGCTACCTGCTCCTCCTCGTATGACAAGTCCTTGTCTAGCTGGACAGTGCTGAAGTCTAACACGTGGGTTGGATCGCCGTGATACCTCCGAAGCATGGATACATGAAAAACTGGATGTACGGCTGATAAGCTAGGCGGCAATGCAAGTCTATAAGCCACCTCTCCCACTCGATCAAGAATCTCAAACGGACCAATGAACCTTGGGCTAAGTTTTCCCTTTTTTCCCAAATTTCATCACGCCCTTCATAGGCGACACTCGGAGAAATACCCGCTCACCAACCATAAATGCCACATCTCGAACCTTGCGTTTTGCATAACTCTTTTGCCTAGACTGAGTTGAACGAAGCCTATCCTGAATGATCTTGACCTTGTCCAAGGCCTCCTGAACCAAATCTGTACCCAACAACCGAGCCTCTCCTGGCTAAAACCATCCAACCGGAGACCGACACCGCCTACCATATAAATCCTCATAAGGAGCCATCTGGATGCTCGACTGGTAGCTGTTGTTGTAGGCAAACTCCGCCAAAGGCAAGAACTGATGCCACGAACCTCCAAATTCAATAACACAAGCTCGAAGCATATCCTCCAAAATCTGAATAGTCCGCTCGGACTGCCCGTCCGTCTGGGGATGAAATGCTGTGCTCAACTTAACCCGTGTGCCCAGCTCTCGCTGAACTGCTCTCAAGAAGCGCGAGGTAAACTACGTACCCCGGTCCGAAATGATAGATGTCGGCACACCATGAAGGCGAACAATCTCCCGGATATAAATCTCAGCTAATCTCTCAGAAGAATAGAAGACTGCCACAGGAATGAAATGCGCTGACTTGGTCAGCCTATCAACAATAACCCATATCGCATCAAACTTCTTCCGAGTCAACGGAAGCCCAGTAACAAAATCCATAGTAATCCGCTCCCACTTCCACTCGGGAAGCTCAATCCTATGAAATAAACCACCAGGCCTCTGATGCTCGTACTTAACCTGTTGACAATTCAAACAACGAGCCACATATGCCACGATATCCTTCTTCATTCAACGCCACCAATAATGCTGCCGCAAATCCTGATACATCTTCGCGGCGCCCGGATGAATAGAGTACCTGGAGCTATGGGCCTCCTCTAAAATCAACTCTCGAAGCCCATCCACATTGGGCACACAAACTCGCCCCTGCAATCTCAAAACTCCATCCGCATCTAAGGTAACCCGCTTGGCACCTCCTCGCTGCACCGTGTCTCTAAGGACACACAAATAGGGATCATCAAACTGCCGATCACGGATACGCTCCAATAATGAAGAACGAGCGACCGTGCAAGCTAACACACGACCGGGCTCAGAAATATCCAGTCTCACGAACTAATTGGCTAAAGCCTGAACATCCAAAGCAAGCGGCCTCTGACTGACCGGAATATAAGAGAGACTGCCCATACTGGCTGACTTCCTACTCAAAGCATCGGCCACTACGTTGGCCTTCCCCGGATGATAAAGAATGGTGACATCATAATCCTTCAACAACTCCAACCACCTCATCTGCCTCAAATTCAACTCCTTTTGCTTGAACAAGTACTGAAGACTCTTGTGATCAGTGAACACCTCACACGCCACGCCATACAGATAATGCCTCCAAATCTTCAAGGCGTGAACAATGGCTGCTAACTCTAAATCATGAACCGGATAATTCTTCTCATGGATCTTCAACTGCCTTGAAGCATAGGCAATGACCTTGCCCTCCTGCATCAACACTGCTCCAAGCCCAATACGGGAAGCATCACAATAGACTGTATAAGGCCCTGAACCTGTGGGCAAAACCAACACCGGTGCCGTAGTCAGAGCTGTCTTGAGCTTCTGAAAGCTCGCCTCACACTCATCCGACCATCTGAACTGGGCACCCTTCTGGGTCAATCTGGTCATCGGGGCTGCAATAGATGAAAACCCCTCCACCAACCGTCTGTAGTAGCCTGCCAACCCCAAGAAACTCCGAATCTCTATAGCTGATGTTGGTCTAGGCCAGCTCTTGACTGCCTCTATCTTCTTTGGGTCCACCTGAATACCCTCGGCTGATACAACATGACCTAGAAATGCAACTGAACCCAACCAGAATTCACACTTCGAGAACTTAGCATATAACTGACTATCCCTCAGAGTCTGAAGAACCACTCTAAGGTGCTGCTCGTGCTCCTCCTGGCTGCGGGAGTATATCAATATATCATCAATGAACAATATCACGAATGAATCCAAATAAGCCCTGAACACTCGATTCATCAGGTCCATGAAAGCTGCTGGGGCATTTGTCAACCCAAATGACATAACCAAGAACTCATAATGCCCATACCGAGTGCGGAAGGCTGTCTTAGGGACATCGGATGCCCTAATCCTCAACTGATGATAACCAGATCGCAAGTCAATCTTGGAAAATACCCTGGCACCCTGAAGCTGGTCGAACAAATCATCAATCCTCGGCAGTAGATACTTATTCTTGATCGTTACCTTGTTCAATTGCCGGTAATCAATACACATTCTCATTGACCCATCCTTCTTCTTGACAAATAACACCGGCGCACCCCAAGGTGAGATAGTGGGCCTAATGAAACCCTTCTCAAGCAAATCCTGCAACTTGTCCTTTAACTCTTTCAACTCCGGCGAGGCCATACGTTATGGCGGAATAGAAATGGGCTGAGTGCCCGGAGCCAGATCAATGCAGAAATCAATATCCCTGTTGGGTGGCATACCCGGCAGGTCTGAAGGAAAAACATCAGGGAAATCACAAACAACGGGCACAGAATCGATAGAGGGAACCTCAGCACTGGAATCCCGAACATAAGCTAAATAAGCCAAACACCCCTTCTCGACCATACGCCGAGCCTTCACATACGATATGACACTGCAGGTAGAATGACCTGGAGTCCCTCTCCACTCTAAACGAGGCATACCCGGTAAAGCTAAGGTCACCATCTTGGCATGGCAGTCCAAGATAGCGTGATAGGGTGATAACTAGTCCATCCCCAATATAATATCAAAGTCGACCATATCTAAAAGCAACAGATCTACACGAGTCTCCAAACCCCCAATCACCACAACACAAGAGCGATGAAATCGATCGATGACAATGGAATCACCCACTAGTGTAGACACATAAATAGGAATACCCAGTGCATCACTAGGCATGATCAA
Source organism: Nicotiana attenuata (assembly GCF_001879085.1). NCBI lineage: Eukaryota > Viridiplantae > Streptophyta > Magnoliopsida > Solanales > Solanaceae > Nicotiana > Nicotiana attenuata. Next base: position 203,770 of record NW_017671239.1, read on the forward strand.
ATACGGGGCAAAATAGGATGACACATACGAATACGTAGACCCCGGGTCAAACAACACTGAAGCATCTCTATCATGAACCAGAACCGTACCTGTGATAACCGCATCTGATGCCTCTGCCTCGGGCCTAGCCTAAAGAGCATAACATCGGGGCTGGGCCCCACCACTCTGATCTACCTCTCTGGGACGGCCTGCTGCTGGCTGGCCTCCACCTCTGGCGGTCTGAGCTCCACCTCTATGACCTCTACCTCCACCTCTAGTACCTCTACCCCCGCCTCTAGCTGGCCGGGCGGCCTGTGGAACATCTGGTGCCTGAATCATAGGACGGGACCCTGCTGCTGAGAACTGCTCGAAGCTCGAGGGCAATACCTAGAAATGTGCCTCGTGTCGCCACAAGTAAAACAAGCCCTCGGCTGCTGAGTCTGCTGGCCCTGTCGACCTGAATGACCACTACGGAAACCCTGGAGCGGTGGCGTACTGATAGGAGCTGGCGGTGCACTGAATGGCTGCTGATCAGAATAATGCCCACGGAAACCACGATCACCTGGGGCACCCTAAGAAACCTGGAGGGCTGACTGGAAAGGCCTAGAAGGATGACCCCTATCATAAGAATCTCTACCTCCAGATGAGGCACCACTGAATCGGCCCGACTGACGGGGCTCTTGTCTGCTCTATGACCACCCCCCTGTGGTAATACCATCTCGATCCTCCGAGCCACATTGGCCGCCTCCTGAAAAGTGATGTCACTCCCCACCTCTCTAGCCATCTGGAGACGAATAGGCTGAATGAGTCCATCAATAAACCGTCTCACTCTCTCCCTCTCAGTGGGGAGTATGACAATAGAATGGCGAGCCAACTCAATAAACCTGGTCTCGTACTGGGTGACTGACATGGATCCCTGATGGAGACGCTCGAACTGCCTCTGATAGGCCTCACGCTGTGTGATAGGGAGAAACTTTTCCAGAAATAACACTGAAAACTGATCCCATGTCACGGTTGGAGACCCTGCCGGCTAGCTAAACAGAAATCCCTCCACCAAGTCTTGGCGGATCCAGATAGGCGAAATGCAGCAAAGTCCACTCCATTGGACTCAACAATACCCATGTTCCGAAGAACCTCGTGGCAGCTGTCCAAATAATCCTGAGGATCCTTGGTAGATGCACCGCTGAAAGTAGTAGTGAAGAGCTTGGTGAACCTATCCAACCTCCATAAAGCATCGGATGACATAGCTGCCCCATCACCGGCCTGGGCTACCACACCCGGCTGAGCTGCTCCAACCGGCTGAACTGCTGGAGTCTGAGTCTGGGGAGCTACCTGCTCCGGAGTGCGAGTAGCAGGAGTCTGGGCCCCTCCTCCAGCCTGAGAGACTGCTGGTGCCACAGGAAGCAATCCTGCTCGGGTAACACTCTCCATGAGACCCACCAATCGGACCAGAGCGTCCTGAAGAACTGGGGTAGCAATAAACCCCTTTGGGACCTGAGCTGGGCCCACCGGAACTACTGGGGCTGGGGCTGGAACCTCCTCGTCAAAGTTAACCTGAGGCTCCGCCACTGGTGCTGCTGCTCGGGGCTGAGCTCTGCTCCTACCCCGGCCTCTGGCATGGCCTCGGCCTCGTCTCCTGCCCCTAGCGGGAGCTGCCTGGGGCTCGGACTGCTGATCGGATGATGAGGAAGCGCGTGTTCTCGCCATCTGCGAAAGAACATAGTAGAAATTCAATTAGCGTTGAGAAACCAAACCGCACGACAAGAAAGAACAAATGTGAAACTTTTCCTAACTCGGTAGCCTCTGGGGGATAAATACAGACGTCTCCGTACCGATCCCTGAGACTCTACTAAGCTTGTCCGTGAGTTGTGAGACCTATGTAACCTAGAGCTCTGATACCAACTTGTCACGACCCGGATTTCCCACCCTCGTGAGTCGTGATGGCGCCTACTAATGACAGCTAGGCAAGCCAAATTTATTTACTTGTCCATTAATAACCTAATCCATTTTAACAATTTACGACAATAATACAAAAGCAACAAAATTCAATAATAAGCGGAAGTCTTAACATTTTATAAAACTGGATAAAAATGCGGAAAGTTCAACAAAATCCTCTACCCAAGACTGGTGTCACTGTACTCACGAACTGCTAAGAATACTACATACAAACGTTTGAAAGAGAATATAAGCTGTTTGTCTCGATTACAATGAGATAACAGATAAAAATAAAGGATAAAGAAGACGCCGGGCCTGCGGACGCCTGCAAGGCTACCTCGGGTCTCGTTGAAATGAAGCCTGCTCTCACACTACTGCTGCTGCTGCTCGAAACCTAGACCAGTGCAAACTAGCACAGAGTGTAGTATCAGCACAACCGACCCCATGTGCTGGTAAGTGTCTGGCCTAACCCCGGCGAGGTAGTGACGAGGCTAGGACCAGACTCCAGATAAACCTTTACAGATATATATACAAGTACAACAGAAAAATAGCAAGAAAATAACAACTTAAGCTGGGGAAGGGAGCATGCTTCAGGGGTAATAGATAGAAACAAACTATCAGGATTAATGG